>NC_086247.1:41330502-41630502 GCF_021018805.1 Prinia subflava | reverse complement strand
CTACACAGAGGAGCCCTTCCTTGGGCCTGTGTCTGGGGATTGCCTATTGCTGAGGAAAATTCACACAATGAAGTTAATGAGAAATGCATGCAATGGAGGTGTAGCTATTTATATATCTATAAGGTTGTAACGGTTTCCTGTGTGATCTGCTACAACTTTGTATCTCTATCCACAGTAATGTGGGAGTGTTTATCTCCCAGACTGCATTGTCATTCAGCGTGACACAAGACTGAAGGCACCATCAGAGCATCCTGAGGGCCAGCAGCTGCCTCAGGGGTAGGAGCCAAGAGCCCAGCACCACCACAGCTCAGTGAGGAGCAGGGCAGCTGCAGGGTCCCAGCCTCAGGAACTGGATCCTGAGGCATCCTTCCTGAGGATGGACTGAGTTTGAGGATGGACATGGACCCATTGCAAGGCAGGGCAGGGCTGTGGGAGCTGGAGAACAGCACTTCTGCAACATTGCTCAGGCAGAGGCTGACAGCCCTGGAGACTGCCATGGGTTCTTGGAATCTGGGCAGGACAGGGGAAGCATAAGGAGGGCATTCTTTTGTGAATTTGTAGTTTGGTGTGCATTTGATGTAGTCTTTTATAAACTGGATTGCTTTGGTTTATGTCTGTCATGAGTCTAATTTGACTGTATATCTGTAAATTGAAGATCCTAGTAAAGCCTTCTGGGGAAGGGTATGTGGGTTCTTCCATGTCTTGACCAAACCCTAAAATCTTTCTTTGATTATTTGGAATTGCTAAAGGCTGTCACAGGTTTGAGAATACAAAGATTCTAGATTAAATGTGATGTGATGTAACTACAAAAACGTTTGGCAATTTTAGTCTCAATTGTCTTCTCATTTCTTTCCATCTACCAGCAGCAGTGAGGATTCACTAGTATCAGTGGAGAAGTGGTATTATGCATGGTACTTTTTTATTCATGTCAGTGTAAAGTCTCACTGGATTTTCATGGTAACGCAGCTACCATAAATAATGCATGTGTCTTTGTTACAGTAAACTGATGATATGTCCAATTAAGGCTGAACTGTTCTGAAATAATATACTTACTCTCAGTAAGGTACTTGTTCTACTTAAATCATTACGTAATTAGCAAGATACATTCTTCTCTAATTTTCTTATACTGAATCAGGTGACGATTAATGTCAACACCTAAACAGTAGTCAAGGTTACTGCCCAAGCCACAGCTTAATGTGTGTTATAGAGGAAATCAAAGTAAAACCATCACTGCAAATCAGTGGTATCTTAAATGTTCTGTTTCTTTTATTTTTGAATGCATTAATTTTTTGTTTCTTGATGAAAATAACTTTGCAGTCATAACTAAGCAAACAACCATACCTATTACTAGATAATCATATAGTACATTTAAAAAGATTTTAAAAAAAATTATATTCCCACTTCCTCTAAAACCTCTACCTGCTTATTTATGGTCCCTGTGTAGGCAGAATTTTGTTAGTTCTTTCCTAATTGTAAGACTGTTAAATACTTTTGCACTACATTAGGTACAAAGACATTGTGCACCTTATAGCTAATTCAAAAAGAAATGCCATGGATTGTTATAAACGTGCATTGTCTGCATTACAATATAGGGAAACCCCATAAAACAGAAAAAGCCTTAGAAACATGAAATAAATGTAAAATTAGGAAGTGAATTTACCAAACTGAAAACTCGAATTGTAACTGTATCAGCTCTCTATTAGTTGTATGTATACACATGTATCTATGTATCTATGATTTTTAAATATTGAAAAAATCTTTAAAGTAGCTATGTAACTTTTGTATTACTTAATGAAATTTCTGTGCTTATTAGATCTATTAATAAGAGCTTGTCTTTGTCATGATATTGTCTGTCACTCCTCTTCACATGATGTTTTCATTTTGCAAGTTAAAGATTGCATGCTTAATTAATTTTTATAATAGCTATGATATGTTTTTTAAAATAATGCGTTAATCATTGTACCTTTGGCAAAATGTCATTGGGAACATTTTCAATTAAAAACCAGAAATGTGAAGTGCTTCGTCGACATGTGAAGTAAATGTGACCTGCTTTTTCCTTACTCTGTACTGACTTCAAAGAAAACTGTAAAACCTTTAGAGTGCCTTACCTCCAATCTTGGGAGCAAGTGTATCTTCACAGAAAAAAAAATCTCTGGGATTGGAAGCACAGAGATTAGTCTCAATGTTTTTTAAAAGGTTCTCTACTACTTACTGGGTGTTAGTCTTGTTCTAAATAAAGTTTTTCAAGTTTTTTTTCCTCTGCAATTGCTTTTAGTTCTTATGGTTACTCAGATTTTGTGCAAATCAATCATGGTTTTGGATCTATTAGTTCAAAATTTTAGGCTTCTGGGATGAAGTGATAATTCATAAACCAAGGATTATATAATTTTCTGCTTTTTCATGCTCAGCAATCTGCTGAAGATATAAGCAACACAAATACAAATACATCTTTACCCAGTAATACTGAATTTCTTGATATCTGCCTAAATTCTTGATTTAATATTTTCCACTATTATGAAGAGTGAGAAATAGAAAAGAACAGACATGAAAAAGGACTTGTTCGTTATTTATGTCATTCTTGGTATTGAAAAACTTCAATATTATTGACAATTATTTTGTGAATCCGTCATCTTACTGAGGAATCTATGGTTTAACAACTTAGGATTAAATACTGACTAAAAATATTTAAGTCCTGTAAAAGTATTTTAAATAACTTCCTTAAAATGGCTAACAGGTTAAATGTAGTGTGATAATTTATATTAGTTTATGCTTCTCAAAGACATCACAGAAAGAGGAAAGTTTTAAGATGTTTCTGAAACATAACAACATTCTAGTTTAGTTCATGTTTTCAGAGGAATATTCCCAAGCAAAGAGCAGTCAGGGAGAAGGCAGGAGGATTCTTCTTTGAAGCTTAAGAACTGGATAATTAAATTTGGCAAATGCAATAAGCTAGGCAGGAGCTAGCAGTGTGGCTAGGAACAAGAGAGATGGGATAAAACAGGGCATACCAGGGAGGACAGCAAGTAACCAAGAGTAATGGAGCAGGTAAAGAAAAATCAGTGGGGTAAGGCAAAAGAACTGACATAGTCAGCAATGTTGTGGGCTGGGAAATTGATTTTTTAATCAGCATTCTGAAATAAAATTATTCAGGCAAAAGGTATGAATACAAGGGCAGCAGTCCAAAAATTCACAAAAGAGAAGACATAGGTGTTCGAATTCTATGTAAATCACTATATACAGCTGTACTAAACAGAAAACTCAGCAGTATAAAACTCTTAATGTGGATCTTTAATCACTGTCCTCTATGCCATGAGGGTATAAATTTCACCAGCATACATGAGGAAAACCCTTTAAGTAATTGCTTGTTCTCATGAACATATATATATATATATATATATATATTCTTTTTGGTGATTTTAGGAGAAATCTGTGCCTAATTAAGCACTTCAGATTTAAACACGTACCAGAATAAAAATGCAGCCCTTTACAAATTATAAAATACTTCTGCATTTTTTGAAACAGCAGTGCTGAAACTGACAAGCAGGCTGTACCACAGGAGAAATTATTTACAGTACCTGCGTGCATTAGAAAGCATTGGTCTAGTGTGGATGTGCATCATCACCTAAGAGCCGAATGAAAATTTTATTATACCTAGCAGCTTAAAGTAGATGTTAAAAGACCCAAACCACACACATTTATATTATTGGTGCATGAAACTGAGAAAGGTGAAGTCTTGACCGGAGAGCGTTTGACAGTACTGTAAGGGAAAGAAGCATCAGTGAAGGAACAACCCTGATAAAAGCTATAAGCACATCTCTCTGAACATTCAGTGGAAGTGTGAAATATTCAGTGGCAGAGATGATGCTTTCACAGCAGAAGCTGTCAGAGGAACCCTTATATCCCATCTTGAAGCATCAATTGATAGATTTGGAGTAGTCCTAAAAGCCTCTTACAGTAAGACTTACTGAAAACACCTCTATTCACTCAAGTTAACTAACCGTAAGTGAATAGAGTAAGTAGCACAATTTATATCCGTGATTCTTCCCAAAAGAGAACTTTGACATTCGTATATATTTTCATGTAGATCAACCCATTAAACCCGGTAATACCCACTTTCCACTGTGAGATATTTCATTTGGAGAGTCAAATGTGTGTTTTATAACTCAGAGGCTGAAAATCATTGCTTCTAGGAGAAAAGCTGTGGGTTAATAGCATTTTAATTGCTAAAAATGTTCATTAATAGTTTCATGCCAGTTTTCTCAGGACTGCTAAAGGAAAACTTATATTAAATAGAAGATTATTCTTTCTGAAACCCTGTTTCAGTTTCCATTAACGTCTGTTAAAGACATTCCCTCCTTGAAGCTCACAAGAGTACTAGAAAGTTGTTGACAATTCTGTCCCCACCCCCCAGATATATGTTTGTAGCATTTTGGGCATGGGGATGTATTCAATTTACTCTTAAACAACACAATCCTATTTGGCATCAATAGCCAAACCATCTGTTCAGGTGGGGAAAACAGGCTAAAAAAATCAGGGTGTTACCTTGGCTTCTTGCTCAATGAGAGCTTCTAACATCTGTTCCATTTTTTAATTTTGGAAAATATGTATGGTATTTTCTAACAGAAATAGAAAACTGGCTAGAATAGAAATATAGTTGAGATTGTCAGTTGCAGAATCTGGAGGACAGGGACTAAACTCTGGAGAAAATGAGGACAACTGCAAATATTTCAGGTAAAATGTATTATGGCTTTAAAGATGGTATCAAAATTGGGGTCAAAATATGCTTTCCTATAATTTCTTTGCTTTCTGGGTTTTTTTTTTTGGTTTGGTTTGGGTTTTTTGGTTGGTTGTTGTTGTTGTTGTTTTTGTGTTGTGTTGTTTTTGTGTTGTGTTGTTTTGGTTTGGGTTTTTTTTTTTTTGCTTTTTGCTTTTTGTGTGTGTGTTTTGTTTGGTTTTTTTTTCTTTCTGGTCCATCTGTTTAATTTATATGTACTTTTTTCCCCCTTCTCCTCCCAGGATGGCTAAAAAGGCATTACTCAAAACTTCAAAAGATTTTCATTTGCAAACTAAGTCTAGCATTTCCATTTGCAATGAAGAATACTTTTCTCAGCTTGACTTTTGTGGCTCAGCTTCACTAAGTTTCTAATTAGGTAATGAGATTAGGTAAACCAATCTTGCCTTAAAAGAGAGCACATTTAGGGCTAGGCCCACTTCCAGGTGACATTTTCCTGGTGGTTGGGTTTTTTGCCTGCTACTTTTTTTCTTATACACATTTATAAAATTAAGGTCAATTTATATTATTTTGAAATCTTTTTATTGAGGATTTGGGGAAGAGTGATAATTTATTAAAATGGATTAACATCCATTTTAATAAATTATCACTCTTCCCCAAATCCTCAATAAAAAGATTTCAAAACAATACAATTAGAATACCAAAGGATAGAGAAACCTAGAAATTATGATAATCAAAAGCCTCCAGAATTCTTTTAGGTAGATGTAAGCATTCATGGACATGAAAAATTACACTAAGTTACAGAACCTTTCTGATACTCGTATTTATGACTATTTATCAGCCACCTCATATGGTGAAAATTTACCAGTCACCATTTTAAAAAGGGTACTCCTCTCTTTGAAACTGGAGGTTAACTGTGTATACATAAAATAAAGGATGATTTAACAAATCTGTCATCATCCAACAGTATGGCAAAAATAGATCCTCTTTTTGGACACATTCAAAGGGAATTATAAAAAAGCATAATCCCACAAATTACATTCTAGTCACTGGCATGGGCTTTTAAATATCAGAACATATAATTTGACTGAAAATTAAAAGCTACATTTCTAACTACAATGGAAGGTATAAAGAGGAAACAGATCCCACCCTTTCAGTCCTTTCTTGCCATTTTTTCCACCACATGGACCCAACTGGGCACTGGCAATTGTGCCCTTCCTATGCTTCTTGTGTTTCCATTCCTTCTTGCTTTCCATGTTCTCATGGCAAACGAGGACACTAGAGGTGTATTCCTATTGTTTAACTAACTCCATTGTTTCTTATCTTTTTGAAATTTTGAAGCTTTTGAAATAAAACTGTGTGAATATCTGATTTTTGCTTCATATGAGAGAACTACAGCAAGAACCATCAGCTTTCTCTTCTTAAATACCTAAGTCTACCTATTTAAAGCTGTGTCCTTTAGCTGTCAACACTGAGGGGCTGTGTATTGTGAGGGATGCTTATAGAATATCAGGCTGCTTTTTCCCTCCATTTGTTCACTCCTTTGTTTGCTTGCTGAGTTGTTCTAGGCATTTTAACAGTGAGTCAGTGTTCTCTAAAGAGCAAAAGGGCTCCTGGTAATTTTTTTTAATAAAATGGGAAGTTGTCTGTAACACATGCTCACTGCCCCTGTGTTAAAAAGTCTATAAAAGCAGGTATCCTGAACCATTTTGCAAAGTGGCTGTGAAGAAGCTTTCAAGTGTTAGAGGAGCTTTGAAATGTTACAGTGTTCAGCCAAAACAAGAGTATATCCTTCTGCTAAAAGACTTAGAATATCTTCTTTTTTCAATCTGTTCAAAGTTGTGAAGTAGAAAATAGAAATTCTTTAAAATACTTCTGTTGGCTTTGTCTAAGCTGTACAGCAGAGATATTTCAGGGACTAAGAGCAGTACTGACATAATGAATTAAAGACAGGACATCTTCCTTTGTGTGGCCAGTAATGAGGACTCATCTATTCAGAAATCTAAAGCTTCTTTAACATCCTCAAGTTACCTAACACATAGAACATCTGTAAAACATGCATCATTATCAGATGGTGAAAAATGATAACTTGGTTTTGGTGGATCAGACTGAATTTTACAGCAAAATCACAGGCATCATCAATTAAAAAGTTTGAACACAATGGTAATAATGAATTTGATACACAGAATAAAAAGTCAGCTGAGTCCAACTAAGCTGAAGAGCATTCAGTGTGTCTGTGAGGAAAAAAAAATAATCAAAAGAAAAATATTGCAGTCATAAAAATTCAACCAGGAGGAACAAAACACAGGAGAGAGGAGTGTGTTGGAATTTAGGACATTCATAAAATTGTTTTGACTATGTATTCTACACAAATATTTGTTTATTCAAACTACCAAAAATTGTCACAATAGCATATTAAAATCCCCAGAGCGAGCAAAATTACAAAGAACTGATGAATTTCATTACCATACAGATATTGTCTGGAAGAGAAAAAGGCAGGCTTTCCATGTTGAAGCTAATGGTTCTCTCTAATTGCAGGGATAATGGGACTAGGAAGCTACTGATACAGCCATTGCCAACAGATACTTGCTGTATAGCTCAGACTCTCCCTGATACAATAGGTACCAGTGTGTGCCGATAAAAGATTGGTCTGATTTATATATAATTAACTGTTTGTGGAAAATGCATCATACCAGATCTGACAGAATGAGAGAGGTGAGTCTGCCACAGTCCCCAGGTTCACCAGTAGCAAGGCTGAAGATGTATTCCTGGCAGACACATGCACACAGATATAGCATGCATAAATAAACCTGTACACCTGTGTACTTAACTGGCCACAGAGATCACAGGCAGATGCACAAGACACTCATACAAACCCAGAAAGCACCAATTTACTCATCCTCCTCCCCAGTTTGGCTGAGCAGGGTGGAGCTCCAGTAGTGAGAATATTTATGTGTGTACATACAATATATATGTACACATATATCATATGTATGTGTAGGTCTCTATTTGTCCATCCACACAATAGTTGGATAAGATTCCTCAGGTCCCACAGCCAACTCAAAGGTGGTTCTGTACATTAAGTTTACAGCCCAAAGCTTCATGAGAATACCACAGTGTGCTAAGTGGCATGGATAAACAGTGACTTGATATACAGCAAATAGTTTTAAAATTATTGAAACTATTGCTGTAGACAAATGAGCTAATACTTTCTGACAACAGAAAAAATTAGTTCAAAGCAATTGTTCAGACTTTTTGGTTATGTTCCTTATTCTCTTCTTAGAATGCTGAATAACGGCACACATCAGACTCTAAATTTAATAGAAGTTTCCCTGAACAGTCATTCTGTCTGCATCCATATTCCCATTATCTTGATCTGTGTTCATTACAATTTCATACAAACTTTGCTTGCAGTGCTGTTGCAGCAGGTCAATGCCTTTTGACAGCTTCTGTTTCACAGCTGCAGTTTCCTATTGATGGAAATAGAAACAGTTCTCAATACACAGACATCCATTTTGTTAAGCTGAAGAACAGTAAAATTCAATTTGCCCAAAAACCTCAAATGCAGATTGTGTGTTTTAGAGACAGCCATGATGGTTGCTTTGCTTCAAGGGGAAAGGATTGATCACTTTTACAGTGTTAGTTTGCTCTCCACAGGGAGATAGGAGGATGGGGGGGGTGTACATCTTTCAGATGTTGCAGCTCTGTAGGCTGGCATGTTAGGTATGATGGAAACCTGAATCCAGAATTCCACTCTCAGTCCTTCTTCATTTCTTGACCAGAGAAAAAAAACTCTGTAGAGCTGTGTGGCTCTCTAATTCTTCTTGTGCCTAGGTCGGGTACAGGTATAAAGTATCTAAAAGGTCTTACAGCATTTTAGTGTCTAAATAGAGTGGTTTATTTACAAGCATGTATCTGAAGGTGCGAGAGTTCTAAGAGTGGCTTTACAATACAATTAATTACAAACCTAGGCAAACAAAGTCTAAACAAGACAATAACCAAAGCATAGAAATCTTAACACACAGAGTTCTAATGAAACAGCAAACAAAGCATGGAATTCTTAACAGGCAAAACTCTAGTAAAGCTATAAGCAAGCATAAATCTGACATTACAGCCTCTAGGTAAATCAGCCTCCCATCTGACCCCAAGCAGGATTTTCCAACCGTGGGGTCACAATCACAGAAAGGGAACACAAGATCACAGATCTCAGACAGGGGTCCTGGCCGCAGGGATCACAGTGGCAATGGAGGGGTCCCCAACTTGGCAGAGTTCCCAAAAGCAGGGCCGCAGGGACAAGGAAGGGTCCCGGGGTCCCAAACCCTTGCAGTTCCCGGTTGCAGAGACAGGAACCCTCACAGACTCTCCAGCAGCCCCAAACAGAGTCCCAGGGCAAACGCCGCAGGGGAAAAGGGAAGGGACGGGATCGCAGGGGCCAGGAGAGATCCCTGGGGTCCCGAACCCTCGCAGGGGGAAGGGATGGGACCCCAGGGCCCAGATCCCAGGCTACCTTTAGATGATACCTTTAGAATCCCATTCGGCTCCCTGGCAAGGCTCCTTCCTCAGGCTGCAGGAGGTGGAGGTTGGATCGATTGATCGGATTGATCCCTCGACCAGTTTCTCTAATCTGTCCCCCTGACTGACTGACACAGAGGCTTTTTATCCCAAATCGCAAAATGCATATTCATATTTTTTATCTACACACTAACCAATCTAGGTACAATTCTAAAGTTTGTAAAACTACGAAAATCAGCGTCAAAACCTACGCACATAGAATATCTATTAACGTAAAATTCTATCTTACTAGCATAAGGTTCTACCTTGTTGTACATAAAACTCATACTAAAAATTATAAACAGTACCCTACTCTATTTTTGTTATGTCTGTACTCTATCATTAAGCCTGAAGCCGTGTCCTTCTACACTGAACTAGGACTTAGGGCATGTAAAGCTTAAAGCTAAGGGTTAGATTTCTACTTTATGTATCTAAAGCTTTTATATATTCTAATTTTTCTAAAGGTTTTAATTCTATCTCTGTACTTTTCACTCTCTGTGGAGGATCCATGGAAACATGGACTCCGACATTCTTTTAACATCTGTGCAGCATCAAGATAATGGACTGGGGACTCAGGAAGTTTAGACTGAAGAAATAACTCAAGTGAGTGGTGCTCTCTCCCTTCTCCTCAGATGTTTCGTGACAGGATATGTGGGTTCTTAAATCCCGTGACACATTTTCAGCCAATTGACCAGCCAAGCCTTTCCGCTTTAACCTCTACTCGGGTCCTACCTCCTTATTTCTTTTCTTGGCACAGTTCATTCAAGTCACCATCTAGCTCTTGAAGTTAGAACTTGAACTCCTTCTTCCTGAAATAACCACAAAACTAACACACTGTGAAAATTCAGGTGCTGTGAAAATCAGAATGAGTAGGACCAATCATATGGACAAGTCCCTTTGCACAGGAAATGTGCATGGAACAGATCTTCCAGTGTCTTGGTTTTCATCAGAGATAGAATATGTGCAGGCAAGCTCTTCAACACTGCATTTCAGTCTATTTGATAGAAGCCAGACCAATTATCCTGTAATTCTGCATACAGCCTAAAACTAAGGACAGACATGAAAGAACGTCATGCAAATGGAGTGCAATGTATATTATATTTACATTGTCATAAAACTGCATGTGCAATCCTGTTTTCATGTAAAGATCTGTGACTGTATTTGATCTCATAATGTTACTGGGAAGCTACTATGGATGATTTGGAGTGTTATGTTTCTGTGGAGTAAATTTAACAATAAAAAATGGAAGTTACCCCAGAACAAATAGAAAACATGCTTTACTTACATTCAAGTCCCAAGTACTAGTGAATATTGGAGATTACCATGTCTTCATGCAAACCTAAATTTTTCTTTGCCTGTATGAATATCATAACTTGCTTTGTGAATGTTCTGTACTGATCAAGAATAATGAATACAAAGTAAAAAAACAGACCACCTGCTACAGGAAGGAAAGGGGAATATTGCTACATAATAATTAATCTTTTAGAGATGATTGACAAAAGATAGTTGACTTATTATTGTATAAACACAACAAGATTACTATCTGTTATAAGGGAAATAATATGACAAGGGAAACTGAGTGTGAAGCACACAGAAACTCCTACTTTTTCTTCACTATCTTGCTTCTAATTGCCATGGTTTAATAGGCTCTTTAGAACAAAAAGTGCAAGGTATGTGGAAATTTTGGGAATATAAAGGAGCTACTTTTGTAGTTTTTTATTTATTTTTATTTTTTTTAACAACAGGAACTTAAGAGGTATGTTAATAGAGATTCTGAGTACAGACAAAAAACAGAGGTCAGCACGTGGTAATTTTTCCACATAGAGTTCTCTTACCAATTGTCAGGAAAAGAAAATTTAAAAAATAGAAAACCAGATACCTCATAATAAATGTATCACTGTATACAAATTACTTAAATTAAATTTTCATTAAATTTAATGGTGTAAGAGAGCAGCAACTATAAGGTAAAGATAAATTCAATCCCTCTAGGCATCCTCTAAGCAAATGTTTGCAGTGGCTCTGAATTTTTAATTTTCTAAATTTGGACTGCCTCCAAAACAAAGGAATTTTCTGTATTTTCCACATGATTGTACGTCTATCCACAAAAGATAGAACATTTTTCCACAGGCCAAAATAAAGATCCTACCTGTTCATGCCTCAACTCAAATCACATTGAGGTGATTACACAGTGCTATAAAAATGAGGCAAAATTGGTTACTCAAGCTGTATCATGTGTGCACAGGAACATCAGCATTATAAAACAGCAATTAGAATGCTTCCTGTTAGTGGAAGTAGCATCATTGCTCTGGTCTGCTGAGCAGATAAGAGGATTTGCCACTAATCCACCCGTCCCTACCCAACTTCCCTATCCCCTCACTTGTTGCTATAAAGTACTTTCACCTGAGCCTGCTGGGATAATGCACTGGCCAAAAAGCAAAAATATATTCTGCAGGATGCAGTCTTTCCGTACATCTCACTGATCTACCATATGTTCTGTTGAAAGTTACCCTTAGATTTCCCTCAACACTTTTATCTGTGTGGAAAATACCTGGCTTAGAAACTAAGGAAAAGGTCTCTAATGCCTAGTGCATGGCTGAATGCTGAGGAGGAAAAGTGAGCCAGAGCATTCTGACAGCATGATAAATGCATTAAGCAGCATATCTTCAAACTCTTCATAGTGATGAAATGCTGTAAGGATTCTACTGAAGAAGGTAAAAACAGGAAGGGTTTTCTCCCCTTCATCTTTTGATTAAAAATTTATTCAAAAGACTGCATGCACCACAGTTTTGGATGCTCCTAGCTCTCCTCAAGACTTACAATATCAGTACCTTAAGGTAATTTCAAGGAACAAAAAGGAGCTGTGCTAATCATCAGAGCTGTGTTTTATTCCAAACCAGCAGGTATTAATCAGTTGGATTTGCTTAACAGGTGAATCTCATTAACATAACATGTGGGAACAATTTCATCTACTGATATTTTCTGCATCAGGGATTTAGCTATAAAGGCCATTTAAGGCTTTTGATTATTTATGTATAGCACACAGACAATCTACATATTGCTGCTGCAGCCCGTATTATAAGAGTGCACTTTATAAAACTTTATGGTTTTCCTTCTTTTAAAACTTCTGCCCTTTAATGTTTTTAAGGAAATAACAGCATCAGGAACTTAGTTTAAAAAGTTAGTATTATGTGTTTCCAGTGTGACTGGTTCAATAAACAATTGAAATACAGCATTATACAAAAGAGAACATAGAGAAAGAGAACATTTTGTTTGTTTTTAATTCAGAGAGGTCTGGTATGGCTCGAGAACTGAACTTGGAGCCATTCTAATGAGGTGATTCAAGGAAATACCAATAAATGGCTAAAATAAACTTAAAGGTTTGCTAATTTAATTATATGTTTCTTTGTATTTTGAATTCATTATCTAAGCCAAAATGTAGCTAGGAAGAGAACTGAGAATGTATTCCCATTTTAGCTCTTTTGAAACCTGAACGGTTTTATTTGTTGGCTCATTTTTTGCTACAGATTCTATTTAATGTGCATTTACAGAAAGAAGTCATGGTTTTGTTTTACACTCTTTAGAAAAAGCGTAAGTGCTATCTACTCTTTAAAAATATGGAGGGACTGAATGCTACCACATTTTGTAAGGAATTCTGAATGGTACAGTCTGGGAAGATGAATAAAACACAGAGCTATACAAATGCTTTTGTGGTAGAGATTAAAGCACAAGAAATGTTCTGCTTGAAGAACGAAACCAAGGGCAAATAAAACAGAATAAATGTGCATCTTACTTTTATAAATCCTTATTGAAAGGAGAAAGAATTGCAAGAATTTGGGAATGAAAAATAGAACTTTAAAACCAGATATTTTGGCACAGCCAACTGCTTCATCATTGTTCAAGTTTGTGGCATTCTTAGATGTAGGTGTTGATGATCATTGTTTATTCATTCTAGAAGACTTTAAGAATTTAAACTGGATTAGGCTGATTAGTATACAATGTAAGGTCGGGTTATTTTGGAATAATAAAAGTAAAATTTGTGGTAAACAAGAAGTTAATTTGGTGACTATGGTTTGTTTCATCTGTCAAGGTCAACCTGTGTAACCATATTTGCTGTACATAATTTAAAAGAGAAAAGGTCTAGTTGAATTAAACATTACAAGTGGAGTAAGTGAAATCAGGTGAAAATTGGTTGCACATAAGCTGTCACACTGGGACTGAAAATAAGAGTCATTTTCTTGTGTGGGTAATTGTTTGAGATAGTACTCAGAGCTATTGAAGGTCTTTATCTTTTGTTCACCTTCTTATTCTACTATTAAACAAAAAGTCTTACAATTGAGTTGGACCTCTGGTCCTGTCAAGTTGTAGTACCAACACAGATGAATACAGAGAAATGTATAAATATTTGACAGGAAGCTCTTGAAAGAGTAGATTTTCTTTGCAGTGAAAGTAACCAGCATTTTTAGGTCCTGGTAACATCTATGTCTGTGTTAACTCTACCCCACACAAAACCAGCACAATTTCTTCTGCAATTTTTTTTTATATGTAGTTTGTAACATTTTTTGTACATATAGCATATCTTTCAGAATGATATATGCAATGTTTAAATATACATAACTTCATGCACTATATTGCATGTGATATGAATACTTTGGATACTATATAAATGTAATATGTATACAATATATATTACTATACTGGTAATGTGCATCTATCTATCTATCCATCTAAAGATCTTGATTGAAACATGTATGTTACAGTACATTGATATTCCTTAAATTTAGGTGCCTAGAATAAGGTTGTCTCATCCAATTGTAATAACCTGTGACCAGTAGTGCTAGCCTTGGCACTGACAAATTTGATTTGGAACCAAGAGTGTTTTAGAAATATAATTATAAATAAATGGTCCTGGACAACAGGAGTGGTAGTTTTTTAAACCTGACTTAATTTTGATCTCACCTGCAGTTGCATGTAGGTTTTCCGAAGACTTTAGTGTCCCAACCTTTTGACTAGCTCTATGGCAATAATTTTAAAATACCTGACATAACATACCACTATGAAAATAACATTTCCTTTCTTTATCTAATAATCCCTTGTTTAAATGCAAAGTAACTGCTGTTTCTGTTGCAATGCAAGACTTGAATTTCTGGGAAAACTTTGCTTTACTAAATGCAGTGCAAAGTGCTCTCAGTGTGAATGTTATTTAAGTTTGGTGGGTTTTTTTTAGTTATCAGAGATGCAAATTTAGTACCAAATAATTAAATCAGAAATCATATGAAGAAGGACAGGATTTTGTATACATTATTACACATTATGTGCTTAATACTGTGCTATAAAGCTTTCCGTCACATTGACCTTCTCACTCTGTCATACAAAAGGAACTGTTCCACAAAAGGCAATGGAATTTCTTTCTGAGTTCCCTTCAGAATGTCGCACTCAGAACTCTTTTCCAACCTTCTTGATCCTGAGTCATAGTATTTTGAATATTTGTGTAAATCTTTGAAGTTACCACATCAGTATCTAAAGCTCTCTTTAAGTCTCCCTTGCAGTCGTGCTGATGCTGGACAGTGCTGGTATTCCTGTGATCACTTAGGGCCTGTAGTTGCTTATAAAACATTTTTCCTCAAACATTTTATGTGAGATGGTGTACCTTGCATTAAATGTTCTTGGGAAAAATTCATCAAAAATGGTTCTGTGGAGGTTTTTTTGTTTGTGTTTTTGTTTTGTTTTGGGTTTTTGTGGGGTTTTTTGTTTGTTTGTTTGTGGTTTTGTTGTTGTTGTTGGGGTTTTTTTGTTGTTATTTTTGGGGTTTTGTGGGGGGTTTTTTGTTTTGTTTTTGTTATTTTGTTTTGGTTTTTTCTGCAAACTGGATAATTTAAGGAAACCATTTCCATTTTCCAGGCACTGTGAAGCTGCAAGAGATTTACATTTTGGGCCTAGGATTTGAAAAAAACCCTAGAATTCATCTTATGGGCTTACTGTTTAAAACATGAGTTCTAAGACTGAAAGAAATGTGGTATTGTATGGACCAAGTAGAGTTTGAGAAGAAAACTTGCAAAACTCCAACCAGTGTTAAATATATTTTACCCCTGCAAACTGTACTGGGGAAAATTTCTGCAGTTCACAGCCTGTTTGCCTGGTTGGGCATCTGAAAATTTTGTATGCTTACATGTGCAGATAAAATCATTGCTTAGCTTTTATAGAGTCCTTTGAAGTACAGATCCTTCACATGACTTTTAACCTAATCTCTTATGCCTGTGTCCTTAAAGATATTTTGGCAGCAAATGCTGAAATAAAATAATACCTAAATTCCTTTCTTTTAGAACATAGTAAAAGACATACCTTCTCTGCCTTTGGACCCATGCAACAAATTAACATCATCATGTTATATCATCTCAGAAAAACAGTCAGCTGGGAGTGAAGTTTTTGGGTATTGGTGGGGGTTTTTTTGGTGGGGTTTTTTTGTGTTTTTTGTTTGTGGTTTTATTGTGGGTTTCTTGTTTTTTGTTTTTTGGTGGGGTTTTTTTGAGCTTGATTTAACAATGTAGGGAGTAAAAAGATTTAAGTCTTGCAAACTGAAAAAAGAGAAAAATCAGTAAGGTCACTATTAACTGATCACTATCCTTTTGATGTACAAGACTGCTGTGGTTGTGGACTTAAGTTTGCATCCTAATACTTATGAAGGAAAGAACGAGATCAAGACTACTCTTTCTGAGTAGGTAATTTGAAAACTGGTTTCTCTGAAGTACTATTGCATGGAAGAATGTATATATATTATAACTGTACAGATATGGATAAATACATGCTTGGCTCGAGCTTCTTTCGTACTTATACTTGTCACTTCTCACTGCTTGCTTGACATAGTTATGTGTGGAACAAGGGGAATATTATCTAGACAGCTATATTTACTACAGTGGACAGTTTACCTGCAGTTGACAAATGTAGCTTCAAAAATTATGAATTTGAATGCTTGATAAATGAAATGGGTAAGTTTTGTGTGAAATCATAGAATCTATTTATATATTTTTTTAAAAAAATTATTTGTTACCATAATATTTTTGAATATGCAGAAATACTTATTCTTTGTTAAGTCATAAAAAAGACAAACATTTGGCAAAGTTATGAAAAATGTTTTCAAAGTTCTTTAATAAAGATACTTTGCTTTTCAAACAGCTAAGTATAAAATGTTATTATGTGAGAATATCCTTGGCAATGAAATTAATTATATTTTGTTTTCAGTTGCAATTCATCCTCTTTTAACCCAATATGAATTACAGAACTTGCTAACTTCTTTTAATTCTATTCCTTAAGTAAGTTTTTCTTAACTGTATGTGTAATGGATATTATGATCACAATACATATTGACTTAACTAGATAAAAATTATATATATTAATTGTTTTGGTTTAATTTTATGTTCCATTTTTGGTAATGTGTTGCCAAAACCCCTAAAAATGAATATATCAAAGAACCAAATGTAATAGGGCTCTGAGCAACCTGTTCTAGTGAAAGGTGTTCCTGCCCAAGGCTGAGTTGGAAAAGGATGATCTTTAGGGTCACTCCAATCCAAACAATTATATGACTCTATAATTCTATTTATATGAGTTTCTCCTCATTTAGCTATAAGAACTAATTGTCCAAAACTTCAAATGAAGTAATGGAGTACTAACGCACATTCAACTCCCTTTTGAAAAAGGCAAAATAATCTGGGTCTTTTACTTGTGGATATGAATGTCCTTTAAAATACAACTCTGTTATGAAATTGAAACACCTTACCTTAAAATGCCGTTCACTATAAAGAACTGTATGTTCTGCAAAATTTATTATAAAATGAAGTCCTTGAGAATAATTACTGGATTTTAAAAACTTAGTGCAAGTAAGGACTTCAGGCTTTTCTCCATCTGTTCTCAAGACCTAAGACTTAGGCTGACTCACATCTAATCCTATTTTGATGGAGCTTCATATTCTAAATTATTTTATTCTTTGATATCAGAAAGGTAAATGTTGACTTATTAAAGTTGATTGCTATTCATGTATGAATTCTGAGTTTGAGTTCCAGAAATAGAAACCATTAAAATTATAGTAAAAAAATATGAGAGGTGATATATTACCATCATGGATTCTCAATTCCATAACTCTAACTCCAGGTTTACCTATTCTTCAGGCAGCCGTAGTACTGAAAGTGTCTTTGACAGTACAGAAGGTGACAGCAGGATGGAGACCATGAAATGTCTAATACTTTTTTTGACAGGGAGGTCCAAAAATTTCCAGAGCTTGGAGGAGGATCTGGGTTGTTTGGTTTTTTTTCTTGCCTTTGCTTTAAGAAAATGAGAATGGTTTAGGGCAGTGTAATTTTTATCAGCATATACACTATAACTACCAATATTTTAAGGAAATAAATTATGTTTTTTAGATGGAAAAAAATATGTAAAAACAAATCTCCTCCACCTGCCCACTGTCTCAGAGTGAAGCCTTTCTTCTGAGTTTGATCACACTCTAAGTTTATCCAACTAATATAATATATATATTATATTAGTATATATAAATATACTATATAATCTTTTGTTTAAATCTTCTAATACTGCTTCCAGAGGCAATTCAGACAGTTCCCACTTTCCCCACTGTAAATCCTCACTTTCTTTTTGACTTCTCCATGTAAACTTCTCAGAAAATTTAGCATACTAGTAAATTACATATTTGGCAAAACAGGATTTATATTGACTTTCATCATTCTTCTCTATAAACTTATAGTCAGGATAACTTCCTGTCTTGTCTACACTGATAGATACAGAAAGAAAAACAGGTAAACATTTATATAATTAAATGTGTGACTTCTTAAGACAGAGAATTCTGAATTTTACCTTTATAGTATATTTTCTTGAACATATTAGAATATATTAAAAACAATTTAAAAAGTTGATCAAATAATAATATTATGCATAGGATTGAAAAGACATTGGGGTTTTTTTTCTGTATAAAATATTATCTTCTGGATTTTTGGAGTATGACTGTTAATAGGTGTCAGGGTACTCAGACTGGGACAGTAGCTTTGGCAGAAAAAGATAAAACTTGTCTTAGTACAAAAGAATTAAAAAACAGGGGAAAAAAGTACACTGGAGTCAAGGAAATACACAACAAATATTCTGGTTCTGGACACTATTAAAATGTGACTTGACATTTGGAAAAAACATGTAGAAATAGCTTAGCCTACTATTTTCCCTTTTTTCAAACAGCAGGTGTTGCAGAGAGAAAAGCTTTTACCTGCAAAAGATTTTATTAGAACAGTAAAAGGCATAAGTAATACTTTGAAGAAGCTCACTCTTAAAGTACTTATGAAAAGAAAACTCAAGGTGAAACAGAACAGGAATAAAAGGTGTTGTAAATAGGTCTTTCCAACCCTGTTTTTCTTTTGTGTACAATTACTGTGAGGGTGGTGAGACACCAGAACCGGTTGCTCAGAGAAGCTGTGGATGCCTCATCCCTGGCAGGGTGCAAGGCCAAGTTGGATGAGGCTTTGAACAACCTGGTCTAGTGGAAGGTGTCCTTGTCCGTGGGAGGGGGGTTGGAATTGGATGGTCCTTAAGGTCCTTTCCAACACAAACCATTCTGTTTCTTCTCACGAGTTTATTCTCAGTTTTACTCACTTCTGAACTGCAACAAATTTCAGTTTCTTCCATCCCAGAGAACTTTTTCTCTCCATCTGCTTCTTTGCTCTGCACAAGAAGACGTCTTCCCAAGAGAGCAAGTGACCACAAGAGTAAGAAAGTAGTTCTCTGATGCTTTATGGAGAGTGTTCCTTGATATAGGGTATAGAAGACTGGTTCCCACTTAGTCAGTCTAACATGAATATAAATAAAATATAAAATTGTTACTGTTTACCACAAGGTTAAACTGAAAATCTGGATATTTTCTTTTAAATAATTACAGAAATATTTTCCCTTGAAAAAAAATCCTCATGATTTCTGCTTCTCAAATTTATATCTATTTGCAAGGAATTTAACAAATAACTGCAAACATAAAGATCAAATCACTAGAAATGTAGTACTTATAACTAACTTTGAAGCTCTAGAGAAATTCAAATTTAAATTTCCATTTTCTACCCATATGCTGCACTATCTTCAGTACAACCAAGACTTGCAGAAGAACATCTATGTTTAAATAATTTATATCAAATGCAATTAGGTGATTGTTGGTTTGGAAGATTTTTTTGTTGTTGTTTTTGGGTTTTGCTGCTTTTTTGGGAGGGTTTTTTTTTAAAGGCTGATAATTAGCATATTAAACAATTTTTAAAATTGTAATATGACATTGCTGGTATGATTAGTTTATGTCTACCTCTGCTTCTATTTCTGCCAGAATTTGACTATTCTCTGTGGAGTGTTGCCAAAGTAGATGATGATATCAATTTGAGTGAGTTAATATATGTAGTGCTGTAAAATAGCTTGACAATCTTTCTGTTCTTCTTCTGTAAACCCTTGCAGGAGAAAACAAGGACACCTGGAAACATCTTTGAAGAGAGGATTTTTTTTCCACAAAGTGTGAAATTTAGATTTTATTTTGAAAAGGGATATAGCCAACTATATAGAAAAACCTTAGCTGTCATTGATCCTACCATAAACCTAAAAATTTAGGCATTTTTTTTTCAAGTTCATTGAAAATCCAACCCTATTAGCCACTTTACAGTACCCTTTTATCTAATAATTTTCCCCTTGGGTGACACACAGAAAAGACAATTATAAATCATAGCTATACATTTCAGAGTCCCAAAATTGTAATTGCCTTAGAGTTCTCTTTATTGCTTATCTATCCAAGCATGATGAATCTCCAGGACACAAGTTTAAACACAGCTTTGGTTTTAGATATTCTGAAAATAAATGATTCTGCAAATAATTAGGTGTTTGGAAGCCCCTGACAAAGTAGTCATGCCCTGTTGTAAAATAAAATAAGACACACATATCATATGATACTGGGGTGTTTGGAAAGGAAGATTGCTCCCTATTTTAGTAAAAATGTGGTAGAGGACCTTTTTCAATCTGTAAGCTTTTTGTGAGAAAACCCAAGCAGTATCTCATTTACAATTGCTTTCCATTACAAGTTCTTGGACTCCCTCTCAGCCAGCAGCCTGCAGCACACCAATTAAAAGAACCCTTTAAATCATATTACGTATTAATAGAAAATACAATATTTATTTTTATTTTAATTTAAAAAATAAATATTATTTCAAAACTTGAGAGGCTTTTGACAAATTTCAAGTAAAATCTGTAACTTTGATCTCTTTGTGTATTGTATATTTTCATATCATATACTCTGAAATGCTGAAAACCACAAGTCATTTATCTGTATGCTTGCTTATTAGCTAAAATATGATATCTAGTGTATTATGTATGTTAAAGAAAATTATCTGTTTGAAATATCTAAAAATTCTAAAGTAAACTTTTAAACACCCTGAACTAGCTGGATTTCCTTCCTGGAAGTTAATTAAAACTAATGTAGTTCTGCAAGTCTTTCCCTAAAATGATTATACTTCACAGAGAGAAATGCTTTTCTTCATTATTAAAAAATCCACCATTGAAATCCTACTGATTCCTTTTTTTTCTTTTGTGTTAAAATATGTTCAACTAAAGAGCCTAAGCATTGTACTTCCAATAAAGGTTCCCTTTCAACTTGGATTTTCATTTCTTGTTGTTCATGTTGATCAGTTATTATGCGAATGAATAGGTGAACTTAAAAGCCTATGCTAAAATTGTTTCCCTCCTTAGTCTACCCATAGAGGAAAAAGCAGGAATAAAGGAAGGGGAATATTATGACCATCAAGTTAGCAGCTTCTAGTCCAGCCTTTCCTGATTGTAATCAAGGTCCTTATGCTGATAGGAAAAAAAATCCAAACACAAACACACACACACACAAAAAAAACCCCCAAAAAACCAAAAAAACCCATCCCAAAAAACCAAAACAACAACAACAACAAAAAACCCCACACTAAAAAACAACCACAAAACACACCACCAAAAAAACCCACAAACCTACAAAAAACCCGAAACCTAAACAAAAAAACCCACAACCACAAACCAAAACAAAAAACCCTACAACAAAACAAGAAACCACAAAAAAGCCAAAGAAACAAACAAAAAAAACCCTGTGTACTTTCAAAGAAACTGCGATTCTATGATTTATTTTACACACAATTTATTTACATGAAAGAAAACTTTACAATTTTGTGTTAATAATGTTACATACTTTAGTAGTTTACTAAACTGCGCTGTTTACCTACTTCCTGCAAGTCACCGTCCAAATTTAACAGTTTATTTTAGGGATTCCATAGAGATCACATAGGCAAAACAGTTTCATTGCTTAGTAAGTGCTCTTCTCAAGAAATAGGGTTAAATGGGAAGTAGGAAGAGGTTAATGAGGACATGAGCTCAATTGTTTGGCAAAGCTTGATCACTATTCAATCATTTGACAAGCACAATTTCACTGTCCAGATAGTAGCTTTCTTAGCTCATTTAGCTTAGCTTTCCCCTGTAAAGGCAAAACATTAGTAAATAGCATCCCTCACTTTCTTTAGCCATTGAACCGATAACATTTAATATTGAAGATGTCAACTTTCAGGGTCAGCCAGCTCTGTGACTTTTGTAAAACCTTGCTCAGAACAGATGATAGCAGAATATACCGTGTTTGTAGACTTTTAAAATTGTTTTAAATATGATACCTGACAGTAATTAATTTGGGTTATTCTCCAGCCTTGTCTCTAAATTTAAAGATCTGTCATATATAGAAATATGGCAGTCATATATAGAAATAAACATTAACTCTTCCTCACTGATGTAAGTAAAGTGCAGATAAAAGAGGAAGAAAGATACAATATAATCATAAAAATAAATAACTTACAGTTTCGATTTTTTTTACCTTCAAGCAAATCCTCCCCAACTCAGGATAAACTAGAAGTTTAGACTGTGAGGCAAAGTAGTCAACACAGCCATTTACTCAGTCACAGAGGTCGAAGTAATGAAAATAAACATACATTTATCCTAATCAATCACTGCAAATAGTAAATCCTTGAGTAACAAATTGTGTGTATTTATTAAGTATGTGTTATTCTTCAAATTCTCTTTCTTTAGTGAGAAGGATTTGTTAGACTGTGACTGGAAGAAATGAAAGGTTAAACCCCTGATTTTCATGTACATAATGTAAGTCAATGCAAAGTCAGTGTAAAAAAGCATGTGGTAGAACTTCTAGGAGTTCAAATTCAAAAAGTAAAACATACACATTTATAATTTAAAATTAAATTCCTTTTACCCTGTCCTTCCTAATGCCAGCAGTGATTAGATTGTTTTCCTAGTACCTCAGATACCAGACAATGTTTGATTACCTGGGAATTAAATGAAGTGTGAGCAAAAAGGGTAGATTTCTTCCCTCAGTTTTGGGGGAAAAGGGGAGACCATATTCCCTATAATGAAAGAAGCAACAGACAACCTCACAAGAACTGCCTTGACATGAGTGCTTCTTAGAAATTGCTTGTTTGGCAGGAATTCTTTATTGTTGGATTTCATCTTAGATAGCCTTTTATGATTTTTCTTCTACATGATACATTTATTTTAAAAAATTCAATTTTTTTGTTAGAAATGTTACATACCTGAGACTTTATAATATTTAGAGCTGCCATAAACTATACTCCTTTTTGTTCTGAATTATCGAAGTTCCTTCAGTGCAGATTAGCAGTATTTCAGTAAACTGTGTTTTCTTTTACATTGTGGGAGTATTTTGTACAATAAATGAAACAGTGCTAAATTTTCGTTTGAACTAGATATTAATGAAAGAATGCATATTCAGTTTGACCAAAACCATCAGAAAAACACACTATGAAAAAAGTGGCTGAAAATATTAAACCCAAAAATATTTGAAAATTTTTACTTCTCAGGAAAACAAACAATGTTTTGGAACTAGCTTTTATTCTGTTAACAATCAAAATCTGTTAATATCTCATTCTTACTTGTAAGATACTAAGCTGTCTTGCTTTCCCTTTTCTGTGGTTTCATCTTTTCCCCCTGTAAATGTCTTTGCACTTACCACAATTAGGATTCAGAGAATAAACTACAGAGCTAGCAAAGTTTATCCTCTACCTGGTTTTGATGTCTCTCTGCTAAGAATATGCAGACATAAGACCAATGATGTCTATTCTATCTTTGATGCATGAGCACAAATCCTGTAAAGTTTATAGGAAGTGTGTGCATACTAAGTGAAAACTACCCCTGTGGGGTAATAAAGAAAGAGTCTGGTAGGATCAGTGGAGAGAGAAATGTCAGTGCCATACATTTAAAGGGTTCTGAAATGTCTGGAAAAAATGATATCTCACTTCCTACAGAATATTGTGAATTCCCACATTACCAAACCTATGTTTTTCTCCTTTAGGAAGGATTTCGTCAAAATGGTTTTTCTCTGTAATTTCTCCAAGGGAGATAATCTATATTTTTGACTTTACGTCCAGATTTCTACATCATATAAAATGAAGTCATGAATTGTTCAATGCCATCAATTTAATGTTTATTTTATTGCTGTGGGAGACTGACAATTTCCCGTCTATAGTAAGTTACTTACCAGTATAGCAGCTGTAATAAAAATGAGGGGTTTATCACTTTTTTTTTCTATTCATATCATATACTAGCTTTTGCCCTCATGTTGCTTTCTGAAGGCAAACTATTTCACAGAAATGTTCAGCATCACCTTTTATCACAGCTTAAGGTTTCATTAAAGAAAACTCAAACTAAAACTTGGAGATGATTTCTAATAAATAGAAATGTAGGTATCTTCTGGGTCATATGTTATTTTTCAGTAGAAATATATAATTGGTTTCTTTTATTTCAGGGATTTTTCTGCCCCCCCCCCCCCCCCACTTTTTTTTCTTTCAATTGTCTACTGAAAAATAGCTTATACTATTATATGTGACAGTGCTTTTCAAGGAAGTTATTTTCTTTTGGCATTCCAGCCTCATTCTACATTTATATTGTCTCTTTTTGGCATTTCTTTTGCATAATTCAACAGTACAGTCTGCAGTGGGTAAACTATATTTCAAGAAAAGAGAGCATCCAAATCCCTCTGCTCAGGGATGTTTTACAAGAATTAGGCTGCAGACTGTGTTCTATAAGTTAATATCAAGGAATGCAGAGCAATGAGGGATGGTGATCATAAAGTAGGCGTAAATTAGTCTTCCCTGCTCTGAGTTAGAGCCTTATGCATTCAGTGCTGTCCACACTGGACAATACACAGTTTATATGGCAGAACCTCTACATATGTGTGGCTTTCTCAAGGTTCTTAGGCTGAAACTTCCACATAGCCAGCATCTGTTAGGTCCAACGAAGTCACAGGAGATGTTTTGTAGGTGTTAGGCTGCAGGATAACCATGCTGATGATGCTGCCCATTGCAGAGCTGTGCTGAGGGGTATTTGTAGTATTTCAATATGCGCCAAGACCTTTTTCCTTTTACACAAGCTGGGTAACATGTGGTACATCTACTACCAAAGAGGATACAAGAAAGGACACCTAACAGCAGTTTGGGTTTCTTATGCTAGTGACCTTCTTTGGAAAGGGATATGTACCTCCCTGGAAGAGAGCCAGAGAGAGTACAGAAATTAAATAACGTTCTTGTAAATTTTTATCTGTCCTAAGCTAACCTTTCCATAGTGTTTGCTTAGGCTAATAAGAACAAACCACACAGATTTGAAAGATGATTCCTCAAGGACACAATCAAGGTCAGACTCAATCCTCCTGTGTCTGAGGACGCAGAAGAATTGCACCAAGCTGCATCAAGGGCAGACTGCTCCAGAGATCAAGGTCAGCCAACAGCCGAGGATGACAGTGAGGCAGGCAGGGATGGAGACATGACTGCCAAACTCTGTCCCCACAGTCCCCTCCCCTGCTCAGGGTGAGCAGAGCAGGTCTGGTGTGAGCAGGAGTTGAGAGCACCACCTAGGTCTGTAGCAGAGAGGTGCCAGCATTGCTGTGGCACAACTTGGCCAGGACAAGGGACAAGAACTACAAAGCAGGGCAGGGCAGACCTCGCTTCTCATGGCTCATTCTGCACAGCTTTTTCTGCACAGCTGAGGTCGCACAGCTGCACCAAAATCTAGACTTAAGCCTAGGCAGCAAACCCCTGGAGGTTTGAGGGAAGAAGAAATTACACTCATGGCTTAAAGACATTTGGCTTCCAAAAGTTACAACACGATTTAATTTCAGTCATGTTGCTAGATATTGAAAGCAGAACTAAAACAAATGTATCATGTCTTTCAGATTTTATATAACTGTGTAACCCCAACCAACCTGAATGTGCTGGCAATTTTAGATAGTTTGTAGTGCTTGTTACCAAGAGATGGCAATTGATGGTGTGAGGGGGAAGATGAGCAGTTCTATTGTGTAAATAATAAAGGGAGAACATTTCTGTAAAGTCAAGCCTGAAAATTCCTACACAAATTTCTAAGTTACTACTTATAGAATTTACCTGGTATGAGGATATCTACCTTGTCAATTTGTATCATTAGGAGACAAAGATACATTGGTTTTGCATATTCTTCATGCTTTAAATTAATAGGTACAACACAATCAAGATACTTGTTAAAGCTGCTGAAAACTTTGCAATCAAACTCAGGTTCAGACTGGGATATGTGGCACAGTTTACATGAAATACAAATTTAGATAGGATTCACTGGCTCAAGGAAATGGGATGATCTCTTCAGGGCTGCATACCGTTTTAATGTGTGACACTGTTTTTCTCAGCTCTGAGAAAGATGAGAACTTCTATGTATTCTCTTTGCAAATCAAAAGATATATTTTGAAAAAAAAAAGGGGGGGGGAAGGGGCAGGAATATTGCCAGAGCTATTCTAAAAGACTGTTGAAATCAAAGTAATCTGCATACCTGTATAAAAGGAGCAGCTGATACCATTGAATGTGTTTTTCAACTCATCTGCTTCAATGGATGAAACTGGTTCCAGCCAGCTTCAGCCATGGACTTAGCCACGCACCACATGCAAATTCCCAAACAGAGGATTCAAGAGCATTCATACAATATGAACCTGTTTTTAACAGTCCAGCGTGTTTATTGCTGAATAACAGATGTGAAAAGGGAATTTAGGCACTGAGGGCCAGGGCTCGATTATCAGCTCCCAAAACTGGCCTGCACGACCACATTCCTGCCAAGTGAGTGAATGTATGATATGCATTTGGCTTGTATTCAAGTCTTACTGTGTGAAAGCTAACAATCTGTGTCAATCAAAAGACTGATGGATTGCAAAATGGTGTGCAATTTTAATTTGATGAGAAGTTGGAGATGAATTCTGATGTCTGAAACACTGTTTTAAGGCATCTAACACTGAAGATGAGAGGATGAGAAAGAAAAATAGGAATGTGTTCAGGTATACTAAGGTAATTGGTGAGTCTGTACTTCTATTAATTTCTTTATAAGCAATAATTAAATGTGGTAAATGCAAAAGTATTTTGATACTCAGACTGGGAGGGAAGACTGTCACAAAAAATACAGCCACCACTGCTATGCTTCCCATCATCAACATTTTAATAGTAGGCATAGAGTCTTGTTTATAGACTTACATTTGAAAATTATTTCTAAAGTTTGCCACTTCAGGTGGTAAATTCTGTTACCTGTATTCAACGACCACTTTTTTGTAGCTTTGTTATATACCAACAGTAGAAAGAAATTTCCCTCTGCTGACACACTTTTCTCCTACCTTTTCTTCTGGCTGTTCTTCAGATTTCTCTTCTAGGATTTATTGACCAGGGATCCTAGTAAGGAATATGCTTTCCAGCCTATCTTAGCTTATTTCATTAGTGATCTGGGACCATAATGTAGAACAATGAGAACGATAACCCAAAATCTATATGTATTTTCACTTTATACTGTGGAAAGTTGATTTTTTTCGGAGATTTTCAGACAAAGGCAGTTTTAAATACAATATTTCCATTTCTGGTTAGGCTAAAGGCTTAACTATGAATCTTTGGATCTTTTCACTCAATTTCTATAGCAAAAAGCTGCTAACAGGAAACCATGTATTGCAGCTAGTAGCTTTTTTAGGGGGGAGGTGTGGATGGAGGCATATGGTTATGTTCTGGAACGTGTAGAGAAAAGAAGAAATCCATTAAGTAATTTTCTATCCCAGTTCTTTTGCAAATGTAATGAGAAAGAAGTCCAAATTGCTTTCTGGTATTGCAAATGTTTCCTTATAAAAAAGTTCAGTGTTAACTATACAAGTAGTAGTCCTGCTCAAAATATTTGATAAGCTGTTTACCAGCAGTTTTGGAAAGACAGTAAATATTCTTGGCTTGGCTTTTCCTTTCTGCTCATTCAGCAATAAATCAGCCAAATAATCACAACTCTGTTAATTTACACATCCAAATACTCAGGATAAGGGTGTATATAGGCAAAAAAAAAAATTTTACAATGGCTCCAGCATAACTTAACCATACTGACCTAGGCAGTACTGTATTTGCATTTTTCAAGTGCATACTTTAGTACAGGCAACAAATAATTAAAGTTATTGATTACACTGTGATCTGTTATAGTGATTTTTAAAAAACCTCAGCTAAAATGTATTGATGTCCTAAGGAGGGTGTGTATTATTTTCAATGAAATGTTTGCTCATTATATATTTTAGTGGAAAATATGGAAGAGTAGTTTAAGTTATCTGTAGCCCTTGTTTGGGTTAAGCAAGTTCATATATTTGCTAAATATTGATATTTGTTTTGAACAGAACCCAGTTAAAGTTAGAACTCGGCTGTGAGGGTGTGAATTACAGCTGACTGATGTTATGGCCTCAGAAAGGACAATAATTACCTTAACCCAAATCTTTGTATGTTAAGAATAAATCCAGTTATTTGTATATGATTTCCTGGCTCATTATGGAGCTTGAATCGAGTATTTAAAAAACAGAATATAAAGAATATTTCCTAATGAAATTCATGAAAATACTCATAAAATTCTCATTCAAGAAACCAAACCAAACTGAGTAGAGTCTTATCATGTTCTAAATGGTACTGTTCAGCCTCTTATAAACCCCAAGCAAACCAACTAATTTGAAATCTCCTTTCCTTTATAACACCATTCTCCTTGACTTAATACCATCATTTTCTGTGTGCATGTATTCATGAAATGAGAAACCAAAATTTTTACATTCTGTGTAGGTACTGGTCTCCATAATGCCAACTGTGCAACAGTTATCATAATTTCAAACACTACATGGATAGATTTTGTAAAATCATGTCTCCAAATGCTCGTAGAAAGGATTTAGATAAAAGCCTGAGTGGTCTGCTTAAAGAAAGGCTCTTAATGTAAGCTCTCCATGTAACGATTAAAAGATGTCCATCTGGAAGAGGATGGTATCCTACAATTCTTAGAGAATGTCACTTTTTGTAGCCAAGGCAGAGAATGTTTTAGCCAGGCCTTGAGTATGTTTTTTTAAAGAGTATAATGATATTGGATGAGGATGCCTCAGAACAGTTCCTCACTCAGCTAAATTCCAAAATGGAAAAAGAAAAGTTATACTGCACTCAGAAGGACATGCCTTATTGATTTTATCTGCTTGGAATAAAAATACTGTTATCAAAGTAGTAAAAAAATAATTAACAAAACCTAAAACATACCACAAACAAATTTACTAAGTGTAAAAACTATAAACTTCCATATCCTATTTAAAAGTAAAGTGTAATTTTAATTTCTTGAATTCATACTATTTGTATGTACTTTGACATTAACATTATGTTACTCTGGAAACTAATATTTAGTTGTAAACATGTTATGAGCTGTGGTGAGCATTTTTATTGAAAAACTGTGCCCAGTATATACTGAGATACATTGAAGATAGTCTAAGAAAGAGAACAAGAGGAGCTATCAAGTTTTGGTAATAAGCATGTTCGTTTTTGGAAGTTCATGTGAAATTTTAAAAGAAACAAAATTCCCTTTTTGGTTAGTTCAGTATATGACTCAACATTAGAAGACTATTTTTAAATATGATTTTATTGAACTTTTTTCATTAGTTTTCATTCTAGTGGGATTATTCAACTAATTTTCAGGTAATTAACCTTTATTTGCCTTTGTAAACTTCTGCATTGGAACTCACGACTATGAGCTGTGGATATTATTTCTCTCTAATCAGTGGATGAGCTATTGTATGACAAATGTTAAGTGTAAAAGGTATGATGACTTAAATGTGGAGCTTGCTTATCAGAAACAATAATACAAAGACAACTTTTCAAAGAAGTGTACCCAGAGTTATTAAAAGGAGCTGATTTTTGAAAGAATTACTTCTTTATGCACAATCCTGAAACTACCAAGTAGCAAAGGCAGAAGTTTTCTATTCATTTGCATCATATCAATGGGGCTATAAAAAACCAAATCAGGTCACAACATTCAGAAATTAAGGGGCCAGATTCACTAATCTAAATATAGTCCCCTGTGTGTCACTCAGCTGATCATAAGTGCATGACATGAAGAAAAAACTTTAAGCAAAGATCCCTGACATAAGGCAAACTAGTTTGCCAGGATATTTGAAGAGGTGAGGTGGTGTAGGGTGTGTATGTGGGGGGTGAGATGCTGTGATGTTTCTTGACCCCTCTTTGCAGTGGAAAATCTGGCAATCGGCTGATTAAGGGTCTAGTGAGGATCCTGCAATGCTCTATGAGCAAAGCTACTCAATAAGAGCTCTAAATGGTTCATATTTACAGAGGCAGAAGTTGCTCCTGAATTTCCCACTGAGCTCTGGGCACAGGCAAATACCAGGTTGCAATTTGCTAGTTACTACTCTTTGTGGTTTAACTGTACTGGACAGTGCATTACTCTCTCAGCATGAGTTCCATCTGCCCAGTTGCTAATGTTTATTCTTGACACTTCAGTAGAATATAATATGCCTGAAAACATCTTAGACATAGTGTATTACTCTTTTCTTGGACCAGTGTATCACTACTTTTTTTTTTTTTTCTTTTTTTTCTTTTTTTTTTTTTTTTTTTTTCCAAAATATCACTCAAACAACTGCCTATGATTTGTTGATCTGCTCTCTGCCCTTCCTGAAATGGACACATATGGATTTCTTGGTGGTGTTTCTGAACAGCTAAAAGCTTTTCAGAGCTTCCTAGTATCTGAGGGAGTTGACTAACTTAGCTTTCTCTGTGCTTTTGAATGCTTTTCCCCCTCCTGTGAAGGAAGGAAGGTGGAATGGCAGAAGACAGACTCTGGTACTTGAGTGTTATGAGAACTAGGGATGCTTCTCTCCCTTACACCACCCTGTTGGGAAGGCAGCAGACACTGGTACCAAAGCTGATGTTGTTACATCCTCAGCTATTTCTCCCTTTGCTTTTTAATTGCCTGTGGCAGTAAATCTTGTATATGATTTCATTTCATCTCATCTCACAACTCTGAAACACTGTGAGAGGGTTCCTCTGAGTTTTAAGCATCTTTACTTGCATTTGAAAGTCAAGTAGGTTTGACAAGGAGACATTTCAAAGTAATATTGTTAAAAGCCTCTGAAGTCCTGTGGATATTTAGGAAAGATTTCCAATATTGGCTTAAACTAGAATTAAACAAATTCATATTGATATGACCTAGATATAGATTGAATCACAATGTCCATGCAAGGTTTTGTTGTGGTTTAACAATTCATTACTAAGCTAATCTAGAATGTAAATTTGCTTAGGTTTCATCATGGAAGAAAAATGGTTTAAAACCATATAAGCTCTGAAATTTAGGTTAGGTGCCTTGATTCTCTATTGTTTTTTAGCTTACAGTTCCCTCATCTCTCAGTCATATATTTAAAGAATATCAACATATTCTTTAAATAGTTGACAAGTTAGCATTGAGTAAATACTTTACTAAAAGTTCTTAGAAATAATTACAGGCAAAAAGGTGATTTACAAAGGAAGCCATAGTGTAAGAATTCTGGGGAATATGATAAGAATGTTAAAAAAAGTTAATGTTTTTCCAGATAGATTTTTTTCATAAAACTCTGTAGTTGGAAATAAGGTCCTTTTTGCAATTTTTCTATTATAGAGGATTATTTTAGTGCTGTGGAAAAATCATCAGCCAGCTGAAATTGTTTCTATTAGAGAAAAAATATCTTAATAATTTAGAGTGTCTAACACTTAGTGAAGAATTAGCAGCACTATTTATCTAACAGCACCTCTATGTAATTTGCAGTTCTAAAATCTGTAGTATTAATTTGCTTTGTTTTTCAGTGTTATCTCTTGCTTCCATTTAAAATCAGAAACTTCATTTTATATATTTTTACTTTGAACTAGTCTTGTTCTATATTAGTCATCCATGAAGACTGAAACAAAAAGGCGAGCAAACACCCTCCCAAAAACATATTTTTGTTTATGTATTAACATTAAAATGAATAGAAATTTACATGTGAAGAAATCCTTGTGAACATGACTCTCTATGAATATTTTATAAAAACAAGTATAGGTTGAGTTCCTTAGACTGGACTTCACCAAGAGCTCCTCATGTTGAAAAAGGAGCACCAGTGTTGCTGGCAGAGGGGATAAAAATTTATAATGTGAAACCAGCAAAGTGACAACCTCCATTTGTTCCCACTAACTTCATGTAGCTTCCTGATTGAGGCTGTTTGGCTCCTGGAAAGACACACACAAGTTACAGCTGGTGGATGTCCAACGTGCCTGCACTGCCTTGGAGAAAACCCAGCAGAGCCTTGAATGTCAAAACTAAAGCCTTGAGGTGAGCCTTCTGCATCTGTAGGTTTCCTGATGCACACCTGACTGCCAGGTCTGTAATGCTTGGACTTTTAAAATCCCACTCTGTGGAAGGAAAGTCCTTCTGCTGGTAAGGCTGCCAAAGGTCTTTGGATGGTGATTACAAATCCAGAAGATTATGACCTTTGGAGAAGTCCCTATAGTAGGATGGCTCCAAGGGTGGAAACGGCTTTTAAGGAAGCTTTCTTTTGATGCAGGAGCCTTCAATCTTGTGTTCCTCAGTGCTGTAGGATACAAAACCTGTATTTTGGGGTCTCATGTTATAAAACAGGTTTGTTATAATAAGATTTTCCCTTTCAGCTGATTTTCTCTTTCCTTAAATCCCAGCGCAACCCAAAAAAAAAATTTTAATGTAGAAAATGAATAGATGACATTATTACAAGAAAGTAGAATTTCAATTGAGGCTTGAATCAGGACTAAAATCATGCAGGCAGGCTATAATTAGAAAAGAATAGCTGCATGCCTGTGATGCAATGTTATTTAATCATTGGCTGTTACATCACCACTTCCTTGGCTGAGTCAGTTCTTCCTTAGTTAAGAAAAAGAGAAGAGCATGGCTGTGTGAATGCAGAATCTTATTTAATCTTCCAAGCCACAGTGAGGCTGTGGGGAACATGGAGTGCTGTGGGGAATCTCACACCCCTTCAGTCAGAACATGAAAGCAAGAAGGGAGTTTTTACTGCATGGAGGTTGGGTGAGCAGGAAAAGATGATCTCACCGGAAAAATTACTGTTACTATTTCACTATGGGGAGGTGGCCACCTCCAGAGATGTATTATTGTCACAGTGGCCTATATTAAGATAATACCTGATTCAGAGTGAATTGCTGTCATTAATGATGATTATGAGAATCTAAATGTAGTAAAGTCATAAATCCTACACAATAACTATAGAATGGTCAGCTACTGTCTGTGCAATGGCTGTTATCTAATCAAACACATAATCTGTTTGAATGTATTAGGCCATTCTAAATCCACTAGTTTTATTATGGTTGCCTGTAATCTAGTTGATTTATAACTTGAGTCTCAATTTAGCCTTGTTGTATTGTGTAGTATAAATCTACTGTGCTAAATAAGCATCTGCTTGAAACAAAGTCTTTAAAACCAGAATAGGTAAAAATGAACATATTTCTGCTGTTGGATATTACTTAACCTTACTTCTAGATATTTCAAAATATCTGTTTATAGATATCTCTCTTCTTTTCATTCCAAAATTTCATCATATTTGATGCTGATCCAACTAATCCAACAACATTTTAATCTGGGAAAAGATGAGTTTTCTACCTAAATCTTTCCTGTAGTCTCAGCTGCACATGGCATTAAGTAGAAACTTCCTTTCCATATTAGTGGGTAATGATCTGTTAATGTAAACTTCTGTCTTTCAGCTGTAACCATAGTACAGGTCAATTAATTTTTTTCAAGCCACTGCCTTTTAGCAGTAAAAGAAAATAATAGCAAACAATCTTATCTTGGTAGTTAAGTGGCTCCCTGTATTTACCCTGCTGAAGAACTGCTACACGTCTGAAAAAAAAATCTTGAAAGTTCTTTATCCTTCTGATATTTTTTGTGTGCCAGTATTGTCCTATTTTTCAAGGGATATCCAGGCAACAGTTACAACCCATTTTCACAGGCTGATGCTAATTTTGATTGCAACTAAACCTATTTGTTATCTAAAAGAAAAAAAATACCCTTTACAAATAAGAAAAAAACCCACACAACTACAGCCCTGGGAGAGGGCAAAGTTCATGCTGCAGTAGGTTGGAAAGTGAAAATTATGAAGCGTGGTACCAATCAAAAGGAGTTGATGGGTACCAAAGAAACTACTGCTCTTTGTCAGTGTGAATTGAATACATATGTAATAAAAAGTACTTTACACATTCTTATTGTGACTTACCACTGAGTGATCTTCACTCTGCTAAATTCCGGGTATTCTGCATACAACATAACTTACTGATAGTAAAATTTAGCTAAACTTTAGATGCAATCAGAACTATATGAGGCTTTCACATTTTGCCAGTCACTTCTTTTGGCTAAGAATTTGTAATCTTTTTTTTCTGGTAGCAGCTGAAATAACCATTTTTCTTTGCAGTCATTCTTTAGATAAAACATTAGTGACATTTCACATCTTCTCTCCTTCCCTTTCTTAGTTCAAGTTGTTCAAGAGAGACTCCCCTAATAGATGTCCTCTTTTCCTGATATGGCTGTATGGAACCAAACTCAGTCACTGCTTTGTGCTTTTTTACTGATGACAAATGAACTCATGTCTACATGTCACCATCTGTATTTGTTTCTGCCTGGTCAGGATCATAAAAGAGCATTTAAATTGCAAATTTGCTTGTCATTTCCCATCCCAAATATCCTGTATGAGTTCAATAATGTCTTTGTAAAATACTAAGAAGTAAGCAAATCACCCTTAGATCCTTACAAAGCATTGTCAAGCAGATACATCTGTACTATATGAAGATTTTCCCTGTGATTTCAGGGTGTTTGCATGGCACTTTTTTCTTCTTTTTTTTTTTTCCAATATATTCACCAGACACGTTTGTGTCATATAGAAGTATATTCAATTTTTGTTGTGTCTACATTTCTTTGCTATTTTTATTAAAGGATTTGTTATATTATCAACACTGCTGTCACCTTATTATACCTTATTGACTTTCTCTCACAGTCTAGACGTTGTTCAATAAAACTTGTCACTCTTTAAAACTTATATTCTTCCAAGAATAGCATTTCATTGAACCAGACAAAGTGAAAGGACAGCTCTATTTTTGATAGCACAGTAAATACATTGCATAAGAAAGACTGTATAAAGTATCCAAGAAATGAAATAATGCTCTCTTTTAGTAGTTTTTTTAAACTACCCTTCAGTTTGCCAAAAGAAAATATCTATATCTGTTCCTGTGCAAGCAGAGAGGTACAGAAATGATTAAAACCCTTAAGAGTAGCACTCTGTGTTACTTAATCAGCCTGAATGACACTTGAGAGAAAAAAGAAATTAAAAGCAGCCATAAATGGTATATGAATTAAAAAAAAAAAAAAAGCCAAAAATTTAAAAAGAAAAATGCTTAATAATCCCATTTTATTTTCTGGGGGCACTGGTCACCTTTGTGCTTGTCCCCAGGCATGATATTCTGCCAGTATTTCAGTGAGAACTCCTTGCTCAGCAGTGGCATACACACAGCATATACTGTGCTCTGATATAAATTAGTGCTGTGCAATTTAAGTTTAAATGGATATAAACAAGCAGAAGAGAGAAGAAGCTAGTTTTTTGTAGCTGGGAGATGTGAGACCCTTCTTCTTTCAGCAGAAGTCCAGAACTTGAAGATGTCCTAAATAACTCTGAATCCCCCTTGCAAGGAACTGACATCCATTGAAACTGAAAATTCTTATTTTCAGTACTTTACAATAAAGAAAAACCTTACCTGTATGTGAAAACTGAATGCACACACCTCTTTCCCCTCCCACCACCAAGAAATGTATTGGTTCAACAAGAGGTGACTCAGTGTACTTAAATCACTGCTTGAGCACATATCCTACATGCTAGGCTAAAAGAAATCCAGGCCTGAGAATGAGACTATGAGCCATCTGCTCTTACTTGAAACACCCACAATAAAATGATTTTATAAACTATCCTTATACTTAGCAGAACAAAATGAGCACCCTAAGAGGGCTATTATTTCTGAAAGATTTTAAAAAGTACCCTTCATCAGACCAACCTTTACCTTCAAGTTTCTATTAATTTCCCTGATGAGACCAATGTGCTTCTCATCAAGAAATGCATCCTTTCTCCTCATGTTGCCTGTGCAGGACACACTGTTGTGAGACCATGGAGCACACACTCACTTGTAGGCTCCCTTGAGGTACTGAAAGGCTGCAACTGGGTCACCCCAAAGCCTTCTCTTCTCCAGGCTGAACAAATCTGATTCTCTCAGCCTTTCTTTGTAGGAGAGGTGCTCCATCCCTCTGATTGTCTTTGTAGCCTCCTCTGGACTCACTCCAGCAGATCAACATCCTTTCCACGCTTCCTGTGCTGGGACTCCAGAGCTGGATGCAGCACTGCAGGTGGGGTCTCACCAGAGTGGAACAGACTGGCAGAATCCCCTCCCTTGTCCTGGACACACTGCTTTGGATGCTGCCCAGGGTACAGATGGCTTTCTGGATTGTGAGCACGCATTGATAGATCATGTCCAGCCTCTCATCCCTCAGCACCCCAAGCCTTTCTCAGCAGGGCTGCTCTCAATCTGTTCACCCCCAGCCTGTGCTGATATTGCTGTCCCAACCCAGGCGCAGCACCAGCACCTGGCCTTGTTAAACCTCATGAGATTCCCATGGGTCCCCTTCCTGAGCTTGTCCAGGTCCATCTGGATGGCATCCTATCCTTCAAGTGTGTCAGCTGCACCACTCAGCTGGGTGTTACACTGCAAATTTTCTGAGGGTGCACTTGATCCCTTCATCCATGTCGTAATGAAGATATTAATAACACTGGTGCCTGTACAGACCCCTGAGGGACACTACTTGTCACATTCTTAAAAATGAATCAGAGAAAAACGTTATCTTCTTCCCTTTTCATATAAACAGCAAAAAGATTTTGAGAGAGACTGGAATTACCAAGTAATTTGAAGGGTTGGTAGTGACTGGTTTAGACTTCTAAAAATGTCATTATTTAAAAATTACCTTGAATAACTTAAGTTGGAACTGTGAAGTCAAACACGGTCTTTTATCTCAGGCATCAGTGAAGTCAACTGCTAAGCAATAAAGAATTCTTCCATGCCTTTCTCTTGCTCTCTTCTCTGATAAGTATTTTGCCATGAATTAAATAATTTAGGCAAAATGATTGGTATAAAGAAGGATCCTATATCCTTGTTGCTGGTAAATGCAAGTGGGTAAAAATAGGTTATCACCTTTGCATAAGGGAGTATCTAATTATTTATACAGAATGTAACAAGGTGAAGAGGAGACTGAGAGCATCCACACCAGTTCCAGGGTATCGAGTATGACTACTGCACTCATGAGAAGTGTACACCAGTGTTCACATACTCATAAGAAAGGGAAAAATTAAGAAATATTTTCCAACTGCAGGTTTGATACCCACACAGGGCATTCACTTAAGAGCTAGACTCAATGATCCTTTTGAGCACCTTCCAGTACAGAATATTCTGTGCTTCTGTATCAAAGGCTGAAGAGCAACTCCAGTTTTGTAACACACGTGGACTTCTATATAGGTACTACCACACAGAGAACTCTCAAAAAGCATTCCAGTCTTGGGAAACATTTCTGATCCTGATAAAAAGCATTTGGTAAAAAGTTACAAAATTCACAATCTTGGGATTGCTAGAGCAACGATTTTCAACAAACCTATGATTCAGCTTTTCTGAAATTAACCTTTTTGTATTAATAAATCTTGTAAGGAATATCATGCCACTCATAGAAAACTCAATTGATCTTAAGTTGATTGCAAACAGCAGTAGACTTTAAGTAATACAATTTTCATCCAAAATATGTAGCATGATATAATAGAAAATGTACAAAATACTGATATGTTACCTGCAATAAATATTATTATAAATTATTTGTTTGTATTGAATCATTAAAATGTTAAGATGTTAAGAATTTATTCAAGAAATTTTATTTTAGTGGCCTTCTAAATGTATATTTGAAAGTTATTTTATTACAATAGTAAAATATATAAAAGAATATATGAAAAATAAACGGGATTTTGTAAGGTGAGCACATGATAGCATTATATATAAAGTTTCAGTTGCTCAGGTACATTTAGCATCAGCAAAGAACATCTGTGCTAGATCATCTAATCTTTGATAATGATAATATTTGGGTAAACCTTGAAATTCTAATGTTGCTTATAAGCAAACTATACACCATTGCTCATGTGTAATATATTTTTTAAACTGACGTAAATGGGAATCCTCATAGGTTGCTTGCAATAAACTACAAATCTGTGAACAATTTCTTTTAGATTTATGTTTCTGGAAACTTTAAAATCATCTATGTGTGAATAAGAATAAATATTTTCTAAGTTCCTTCATGAATTAATTCAGAATATGTATTTAAACATCAGCATCCACTACTTCTGTTATAAAATAGGCCACGGAATTTTTCTCTGAAATGAAGATGGTTTTCTTCTAAAATGGGAAGTTCATTGGGATCACTGAAAAAAAGGAGAAGCTGGCTATTTTCAAGCAAAGGATTGTGGCATCCCTAGTATAATGCCAAGGAGGTCTGTCAGAGAAAGAATAGTGGGGATTCTGCCTCTGAGAGAGAGAACAAGCAATAGAGATTTCTATAAATGTCCTGTTTGCAGTGTGGCATGTATCTGACTTTTGATGAAGGTTCCAGGCTCCAAATTTTACCAGGTCTGGCTGCTGTTTCTGTGTTGTACCATCCTTGGATGAGCTAGTGACTTTCAGGGAACTGTGTCTGCTTGGAAAAAAAGCAAAGCAACATGCTCAACTGATTTTATGCCAAGAATTTTCATTCAAGATTCCTGAGAATTTTTTTTTCTTCACTAAATCTCTCCCTGTGCTTTCTGTTTGTCATAAAATATCAGCATTTTTTTTTTGTAAAATGATATGCAATTTTTGGTAAAATCCAATGGGGACTGTAGTACCTTGAGTTTTTAAATCAACTATTGCAGTTGATTATTAGAACATTATTCAAAAAAACCCCCCCAAAAAAACCAAAACAAACAAACAAAAAAACAACAACAACAAAAAAACCACCCAACAAAAAACCCCAAAAAACCCCACAAAAAACCAAAAAACAAAAAACAAACCCAAAAACAAAAAGAAGGAAAGGGACATCAAATGATCTCCATAAAACCATTTCCTTTGTCTGCTCTGGAGAAGAATCACAGGTGAGCAACAGTCCATGAGTGGTATTAATTATTATGTCAAAAACATCCTGTGATCATTCACAAATCAGTAGATCCAGATCTCCTGTTTGAAAATATGTGTGCAATTTCATTGGTAAAATGAGGGTGCAAGTAATGCAAGTATTGCCTTTTGCGATTTTGCTGAAGTTAATGTAAGGATAACAACTATATAAGAATGTGTTAACTGCTTTACTTATTTTATCATTAGGAGATAAGGATATATGCATGATGTAGTAGATACAAGGGATCATATTAGGCATAATAAACAATGTTATGACTGAGAATTAATTCATTCAATGTTGTATGCTGTTAAAATGAAGAGTTGAAAGAAGGACATTGTTTCTATGTCTCCTACATCAGAAAGTTTTAAAGGCTCCTATTTAAAATTCTCCTTTCCGTTGTTCATAATTCTGACAATGCAACCAGTCACAAGATACCATTTTTTTCATTGTTTAATGCTAGAGCAGAGTATTCCTTTAAAGGTTAAAGATGATGAGAGAGTACAAATTGCATTTCTTCCATTCCTTGGCTCCATAATTTTGAAATGAAGACCATAAACAAATAGCTCGCAATTTGTATTGCATAAATATGTAAAATAAAAATAAAATTAAAATTTATAAGCAAATAACACTGTGAAAATACTAATTTGCAACTAGAGTAAATAAGATTTGAAGGTTGAATTGTTGCAGTTGTCTCCATACTTTCTTTTTGCTCACTCATATGTCTGCTGCTATCATCCAAGATTTTTGTTTGTTTCTTGGTATAAACAAAATTCATCACATTATGACAGCAGTGTCTAAAAAATTTGACCATAAATTATGATAGCTTAAGGCGGTATAGTCATTCTCTATAAGATCGTTTTTCATGTTTAAAAAGCAACAATTTATTTATATACATTTTGGCACCTATTACATAAAGGTATTTACCTTCCTTTACTTCAGAAAAATTTCTTAAACTTTGACTCACTGACTGTTTGTATGTGACTTCTTGTCCACCACTTTTTTGAATAAAGAAAGGCTTTGCTGGTTTTGTTAGTAATAATTTACTATCACAACTGTGCCTCACTAGATCATCAGTCTTTGTTCTAGCAAATAAATAACAATCTAGATGTTTTTCCATAGCAACTCTTTCATGCAAAATATGAAGAGCAGCCAATATTTTGTTGTGGAAGCTATTCAGTAGCTTGCCTGGGTGATCATAGGTCAGTTTTGAGTCATGCCTTTAATCTATTGTATTTTTCCATAGTGAATTTAAGCTTTCATAGCCTTTTATTCAAAAGTTTTTCTATAGTAGGAAAATAGAGTATTTTCCACAAAATCATTTTTAGTTCCTAATACCAAATCACCACTTTCCCTTTTAAAAAACAAATTATTCTGGAACAGAATTATATGATGTGACTCACTGCTAAATTTTACCTTCTCTAAGGTGGAGTGCTTTCAAGAAGAAGTAGCTGAGAAGGTGTAATTACACATATTTTATTTTTAACCCATTTTCTTCTAATTTCTTTGCCCACACTTCTCTGCTCTGAATAAGCTCCTATACTATCTATATCTTTAATCTCTTTAATATCTAAATGTTAGAATATTTGACACAAGGACTTAGGAAAAAATTCTTAAGTAAGAGCTCTGTGAACAGTTTTGGTGAAGGCTATATTATATTGCCCAAACACTTTCTATCCACTTGTTTAATTCAAGTACCATCCTTGCTCTTGAGCTTTATTTACATGTTTGTACTAATATTTTTGAGACATCATTAAAAAGAGAAATTAAGACTTACCTGGAAAATAGTATATGGTCAGTCCTTAAATATAATTCCTTGCTTTTGAGGGTGTCAAATATTCTTTTGCTGCTGGATAATTTCTTTTATAGGCATCTGCTTGCCATTATCTTTGCCCTTCTATTTTCACTAATTGGAAGAGCTCCAGTGGTTTTCAAAGTCTGCTAAAGCCTATATCTGTGCACAGATAACAATGGAAAAATGCAAATTTTGAACCTACAATGAAAGAATCTGCCTAAGGGAAGTGTTTATTGTTGTCTTTTATGGCTACAGTTGATTTACACTTAGCCATGATTTACAGAGCAGCTGACATTGACAAATGAGAGGATTCCTCTGAATATACCATGTAGTAAAATCTTACCAACTACTGTTATCCTTCAGTAATGATATGGGAAATATTTACAGGTCCTTGAATAGAAAATGCTTCTTTTACTCCAAGGATCTGTTTGGACAATAAACACCTCAAAAGAGAAGAAAAATAGTGACATTTCAATGAATCAATTCCTGCCTTGATATTTAATTTCTTAAGATTGAGGAATGAGATTATAGCAGTAGTGTGACTTTGTAATTTTCTGGGTTTTATTCTGCTTCCCTTCCCTTCCCTTCCCTTCCCTTCCCTTCCCTTCCCTTCCCTTCCCTTCCCTTCCCTTCCCTTCCCTTCCCTTCCCTTCCCTTCCCTTCCCTTCCCTTCCCTTCCCTTCCCTTCCCTTCCCTTCCCTTCCCTTCCCTTCCCTTCCCTTCCCTTCCCTTCCCTTCCCTTCCCTTCCCTTCCCTTCCCTTCCCTTCCCTTCCCTTCCCTTCCCTTCCCTTCCCTTCCCTTCCCTTCCCTTCCCTTCCCTTCCCTTCCCTTCCCGCACCTTCCCTTCCCTTCCCTTCCCGCACCTTCCCTTCCCTTCCCTTCCCGCACCTTCCCGCACCTTCCCTTCCCTTCCCTTCCCGCACCTTCCCTTCCCTTCCCTTCCCTTCCCTTCCCTTCCCTTCCCTTCCCTTCCCTTCCCTTCCCTTCCCTTCCCTTCCCTTCCCTTCCCTTCCCTTCCCTTCCCTTCCCTTCCCTTCCCTTCCCTTCCCTTCCCTTCCCTTCCCTTCCCTTCCCTTCCCTTCCCTTCCCTTCCCTTCCCTTCCCTTCCCTTCCCTTCCCTTCCCTTCCCTTCCCTTCCCTTCCCTTCCCTTCCCTTCCCTTCCCTTCCCTTCCCTTCCCTTCCCTTCCCTTCCCTTCCCTTCCCTTCCCTTCCCTTCCCTTCCCTTCCCTTCCCTTCCCTTCCCTTCCCTTCCCTTCCCTTCCCTTCCCTTCCCTTCCCTTCCCGCACCTTCCCGCACCTTCCCGCACCTTCCCTTCCCTTCCCGCACCTTCCCTTCCCTTCCCGCACCTTCCCTTCCCTTCCCGCACCTTCCCTTCCCGCACCTTCCCTTCCCGCACCTTCCCTTCCCGCACCTTCCCTTCCCGCACCTTCCCTTCCCGCACCTTCCCTTCCCGCACCTTCCCTTCCCTTCCCTTCCCGCACCTTCCCTTCCCTTCCCGCACCTTCCCTTCCCTTCCCTTCCCTTCCCTTCCCTTCCCTTCCCTTCCCTTCCCTTCCCTTCCCTTCCCTTCCCTTCCCTTCCCTTCCCTTCCCTTCCCTTCCCTTCCCTTCCCTTCCCTTCCCTTCCCTTCCCTTCCCTTCCCTTCCCTTCCCTTCCCTTCCCTTCCCTTCCCTTCCCTTCCCTTCCCTTCCCTTCCCTTCCCTTCCCTTCCCTTCCCTTCCCTTCCCTTCCCTTCCCTTCCCTTCCCTTCCCTTCCCTTCCCTTCCCTTCCCTTCCCTTCCCTTCCCTTCCCTTCCCTTCCCTTCCCTTCCCTTCCCTTCCCTTCCCTTCCCTTCCCTTCCCTTCCCTTCCCTTCCCTTCCCGCACCTTCCCGCACCTTCCCGCACCTTCCCGCACCTTCCCGCACCTTCCCTTCCCTTCCCTTCCCGCACCTTCCCTTCCCTTCCCGCACCTTCCCTTCCCGCACCTTCCCTTCCCTTCCCGCACCTTCCCTTCCCGCACCTTCCCTTCCCTTCCCTTCCCTTCCCTTCCCTTCCCTTCCCTTCCCTTCCCTTCCCTTCCCTTCCCTTCCCTTCCCTTCCCTTCCCTTCCCTTCCCTTCCCTTCCCTTCCCTTCCCTTCCCTTCCCTTCCCTTCCCTTCCCTTCCCTTCCCTTCCCTTCCCTTCCCTTCCCTTCCCTTCCCTTCCCTTCCCTTCCCTTCCCTTCCCTTCCCTTCCCTTCCCTTCCCTTCCCTTCCCTTCCCTTCCCTTCCCTTCCCTTCCCTTCCCTTCCCTTCCCTTCCCTTCCCTTCCCTTCCCTTCCCTTCCCGCACCTTCCCGCACCTTCCCGCACCTTCCCGCACCTTCCCGCACCTTCCCGCACCTTCCCTTCCCGCACCTTCCCTTCCCGCACCTTCCCTTCCCGCACCTTCCCTTCCCGCACCTTCCCGCACCTTCCCTTCCCGCACCTTCCCGCACCTTCCCTTCCCTTCCCTTCCCTTCCCTTCCCTTCCCTTCCCTTCCCTTCCCTTCCCTTCCCTTCCCTTCCCTTCCCTTCCCTTCCCTTCCCTTCCCTTCCCTTCCCTTCCCTTCCCTTCCCTTCCCTTCCCTTCCCTTCCCTTCCCTTCCCTTCCCTTCCCTTCCCTTCCCTTCCCTTCCCTTCCCTTCCCTTCCCTTCCCTTCCCTTCCCTTCCCTTCCCTTCCCTTCCCTTCCCTTCCCTTCCCTTCCCTTCCCTTCCCTTCCCTTCCCTTCCCTTCCCTTCCCTTCCCTTCCCGCACCTTCCCGCACCTTCCCTTCCCTTCCCGCACCTTCCCTTCCCTTCCCTTCCCGCACCTTCCCTTCCCTTCCCGCACCTTCCCTTCCCGCACCTTCCCGCACCTTCCCTTCCCTTCCCGCACCTTCCCTTCCCTTCCCTTCCCTTCCCTTCCCTTCCCTTCCCTTCCCTTCCCTTCCCTTCCCTTCCCTTCCCTTCCCTTCCCTTCCCTTCCCTTCCCTTCCCTTCCCTTCCCTTCCCTTCCCTTCCCTTCCCTTCCCTTCCCTTCCCTTCCCTTCCCTTCCCTTCCCTTCCCTTCCCTTCCCTTCCCTTCCCTTCCCTTCCCTTCCCTTCCCTTCCCTTCCCTTCCCTTCCCTTCCCTTCCCTTCCCTTCCCTTCCCTTCCCTTCCCTTCCCTTCCCTTCCCGCACCTTCCCGCACCTTCCCGCACCTTCCCGCACCTTCCCGCACCTTCCCGCACCTTCCCGCACCTTCCCTTCCCGCACCTTCCCTTCCCTTCCCGCACCTTCCCTTCCCTTCCCTTCCCGCACCTTCCCTTCCCGCACCTTCCCTTCCCGCACCTTCCCTTCCCGCACCTTCCCTTCCCGCACCTTCCCGCACCTTCCCGCACCTTCCCGCACCTTCCCGCACCTTCCCTTCCCGCACCTTCCCTTCCCGCACCTTCCCTTCCCGCACCTTCCCGCACCTTCCCTTCCCGCACCTTCCCTTCCCTTCCCGCACCTTCCCTTCCCTTCCCGCACCTTCCATTCCCGCACCTTCCCTTCCCGCACCTTCCCACATCTTCCCGCACCTTCCCTTCCCTTCTTTCAGTAAGTTTTCTGATACGTTTAAATAGCAACGTGTGTGTAGAAGATTTGGGGGCAATTGCTCCTCAACCCTCCTGGTTTGAAGAGTGGTGCTTGTTTTAGCACATCTGTCTCCTTAGGTCTAGGAGTCATTTCTAATTCACTCATTACATCCTTCTCAAATAGTTAAAAATACTCCCTTGGAAAATATGCTGGTTTTCCCTCCATACAACATTTCTAGATTTCTTATTCCACTTTTCCTCCCTCCTGACCATAATACTGAATTACTTTCCCACATTCAGCTTCAATTCCTCCATTGTGCCCTTCTCTTGGAATTTGAAATAGCTTTACTTTACATGTAAAGAACTATGTAGTGGGTGACTGTACTATATAAACAACTCTCTGTGTATACTGCACACTGCATAAAGAAAACATGTTTGTTGGGTTTTTTTATTCCTTCTTGCTGACTTTAAACCTTACCAAGTATTACCTTAAATGTCTCCCAAGTGGTTATGATTTCAGAGTTGAAATTCTGCATAATTTGGTGACTTGCTGAACTCTGCTTCCCCATCTTCCTATCTGCTTAAAGGTTCCTGACGTGTTCCCATCAGTACTTCTAGTCTCTGCTGGCAAGCCTTGTTGCTTGTCTCTTGCATTTCTTCTGCATCTATCACAATGTTTCCTTCCCTAATTTTCTACATTGGTAAGCTGCACATTCCTGCCTCACTAGTACCAAAAATAAACAACTCAAGTGACTGTCTCTTTTGTCCTGTGTACCTGCACAGAGAACAGGATGACAAGCTATTTCCTTCTAAGTAAATAGAACAGTGGGTTATTTGAACTGATTTTAATACACTTTAAAACTGACTAAATTATCTCTGTGTGTGAATGACCCAAATACCTGCCAAGTGTCTTAATTCCACTTGGGGACATACTTGGGTGGTTTTTTGCTCAATGTTTTATGGCTTGAACAGATGAACAAAATTTTAAAAATCTGCACTTTCAATTTTCTATGATTTATCTCATAGATACTTGAAAAAAATCATACGCTATTCAATAGAAATGATTTTTCATATTTTCTCACACTTTCAGGGTTTATTTACTTGGAATGTTTTTACCCATTGCATGGGACATAGCTCCTGTATTGGTTTTATGCATGCAGACCTTCAGGGCACAGAAAGACAATGGTACATATTAAAAATAAAGTAGATTGCCATGCTTTGTCAGTGAAAGCTTTCTTTTCAGAGGAAGAAATTACAAATTCACCTTCCCCAGTATTCTGGTTTGGAAGGTTAAGTGCAAGAATGTAAATTAATGAAAATGTAAGAGTGTGCTTCTTCTTTGGAGGGTTATTTTTGTCTCCTTTTTCAGTTCAGAGCAGTATGATTTAATGACCTAAATTTGAGTTAGGGAAATGGGAATTTCAGCTGATAGCTAATGACTTGTGAAACTGACTTGAACAAATCTTTTATGATGTTTTCATGACAGCTCTTGGATTTAACTATGAGGAACATTAACAAGTGTTTTGGAAAGATGTCATCAGACTACTGGCTGTGACTCTGAATGGCATTGGTAGACTTCACAGATCTGTCTCTACTACTTATTGGCTGCTGGCCAAAATCTGGCTTTAAGTCTAAGTAAAGCCATAAGGAGGTGGTCAAGAACATAGAAAATAGTTCTACCTTTGAAGAATTCCTGTGGACCTTACAGTTACTGGAGCTGCTACAGAGACAAAATGCACCCCTGGTGTGAACATGGAGGTTGCAGACATGCCTTCCTATCACTTGCAGAGTACTGCAGCTGTTGGAAGTGACCTACAGTCCTTTGGGATTGCCTCCATTTTTCGCTAAAAAATCAGTACCTGAAGATGTGTGTCTCCCATTCTACCTCATAATTCATGGGGAGAAATGCCACTGAAACAGAGCTCTGATGCGAGACCAGTAATGAACATTGTCCTTTACACCTGCATTTCACGTTCCTATGTTATAAATCCTTGATTTGTCACTTAAAAGTGTTCCTTTAAAAGGCAGTGCAAACCCTCCTTGATTCTACATTTTTGTCTTGCCCTACTGTATTAAAAAAATCACTATTCTACAATTAAAACTACTCTCCTATGTGGTACACTTCCAGAGTCTGTTTCTTTTGATGGCAAAAGTCTTTTGTATCCATATACAAGTAATTCTAGGTGAGTCATTACTCAGTTGAATGAAGCTCAAAATTATATGGAATACCCTGTGACACAGCTCTTTGACAATAATATTTCTGGAAATGCATTTACTATTTAGCTCTCAGCCACAAGATTTTACTGGTTTGCAGTTTAGATCTTGGGCCTAAATTTCAGCTAAGGTCCAACAGACGTTATGAAGAATTACTAAGAATGTCTCTAAAATTATTATTATATTGGAAGCCAGGCACCTTATTATGAAAGAACATGGTTAATACAAATATAGTCTTGCATTTTTCAAAATTAAAATGTGAAGATTAAAAAAATAAAAAATTTGTACTCAGAGTGGCTTAGGTTGGACCTATTGGGGCTGGTTAAGTCATGCAATACATGTAAAAAATGATGTGCTGCTTCTGAGTACAAACTGCTGCAGGAGTTCAGTTGTCTCTACAGCTGCTGGGCAAGAATAATGCTCAGAAAGCCCAGGTGGAACTGGGGAATGCTTGAATGGAAGAATGGTTTGTGCCTTCTCTTTTCTTTCTCCAGCAAATTGTTAAGGAAGACTGAAGTCAGCATTTATATTTCACCCTGGCCAAATACACAACAGAGCACTTTGAGTGCCAGAGTGGTTAACTTTATTCAGTTTCACAGCTTTAAGACAAGAGTTTCAGTGAAATCTACAACAATCAAAACTAATCCCAGGCTAGTTTGCCTTGGAGTGATGGAGAGGCATGTGTTGAGTTTAGGTGTAGCCTAGACTGTTTGAAAAGAGGCTGTGTCCTTCAGATGAGAAGAAATGCCAAGGCTATAAATGGAGCTTCTGTGACAGTCTGATACCTTCAAAGACTGTATTTAAAAGCACATTTAAGGATTCCACAGTAAGCAAAAAAAAAAAAAGAGAATGGCAAATAATGAATTCTTTTGAAAACGTGCAACATATGCTGGCATTGAAGTTGTTTAAGAACACTTTAATAACTTTTATCATATTTGCTTCAACCATTATATGGAGAGAAAATACCTTTTGGATTACAAAAAGGAATAATTGAAATAATTTAGACATATTTTTAGCTGAAATATTAAAAGTACAAGATTTTTCATTGCAGGTAATTGTTAATTTAGCTGAAAACAGTCACCATTTTAATAATCAAGCTTTATAACTGATAGTATGGAATGAATGATGCCAGAAATTTTGAAAACTGAGTAAGACATTATGCAAAATCCTTTTTATGCTAATCCTTGCCTACATGTAACATTGTATGTTCAATATTTTAAGGCTCTAGCTTTCAAAATCACTGATATGGAAATGTGGTAGTTACCTTTTTCACTAAGACTGTTAGATATTCCATGCATTTCTGATATTGTTGTAAAATCTCTTTCTAGAGAAATAGATATATAAATATTCCAGCTGTCTCCTGACTTACTTCCTGGGCATAAATTCGTGAAGAAAAGAACAACACCTGTTTAATTTCTTCTAACAGTGATGAATTTATGTGGCAGGACAGGATGTCTTAGTCCTGTGATTCAGTGATACTTTTGAGGTAAACTTCTGTTTTTTCTGCCCCTATTAATTTCATGTAAAAATTGCCTCTACCCTGTGAAAAAGTTTTTATAGGCTAAGTTCTGTGTAGACACATTATTTTGCAGCTCTTGTTATCCTAGACTTTTCTAAGCAGTTGTTTTTCAAATGCTCTTACACTTAATGTTTAATATGTTCTTCTTTTTATTTATTTAAAATTAGAATGTGTGATACTTTGTATTTTGCATGCACAGTAAGAGTAAACCAACATATAATCTTAAATTGAAAACACGTAGAAACACCTGTAACACCTTCCAGAAAGACTGGAAGTAGAATTTTACAATAAATATTTTTAATAAGCTTCAAGCCTTTCTGAGGAGCTTGACTGTCTGTTGAAAACAGCTAATGCCGTTGAACCAGGCTTTTCAGTGTGCTAAGGACATAGGCTAAAATTTGTGAACAGAATGCTCTGCTGCTGTCTAAATCTCATTTCAGTAAGGAATTTTATGAAAGTGATACAGGTATACTTGGGAGGACTTTTGTTTAGACTCTGTGCATAATTGAAATAAAACAACTGAGGATGGTCTTCCTGTCTTTACCAGGACATGCGGGAATTATCAGCTAATAACCTCTGTGTCTCTGAAGTGAAAAGGCCTGAAAGAAAATGAGGAATCCTGAAAATCTGAGTTCTAAAAGGAAGGTAAGAAAATGGATGCGATCTGAAAGAGGAGATAGAAAAAGATGTGGATAGTTATAGACAAAGATCTTCTGAAGAATATGACTTTTAAATTGAGCCTGCAAAGTGTGAAGTGTAAAAGTTGAGTAGTTTCCTTTTCCCATTCTCCAGCGAAAAAAAATAAAACTAAATAATAGAAATAAACTAAAATAATAGAAATTACTTAATTTTTCATCTCATCTTTCCATCCCAGGTTAGATCAGGATCCCACATTCTTTCTCTCTTAACCCAACATTACATTTTTTTTAAAAAACCACAATGATCTGGGATCCATGTTATCCATATATTGGCTTCATATAGGGATTTATGAACCACATAGATGAGTTGGCAGGAAAAAAATATATGCCCTTTGTTCGGAGGAGGATTTGTTGAAAAGGAGTTATCACTCTGAAAAGTTGTGGATCTGAAAAATCCCCATCGCCACTTTCCAAGTTTCTAAGGTGACATAAATAGGATATGTTTTTCAGCATGACTGGGCAAAAGCCCATGCCACTGCATGATGCTTTTTCCTTGTGTTAAGTGCAATCAATAAGGAGCTTTTAAAAATGCCTGTTGACAGAAGTGTGAAGGAACATATCAATCAGTTCCTGAATATAATGGCTCTACGTTATGAGAAATTAAGTACAGTTAATTAACTTGATTCTTGTTGCTTCCTAATTCTAGGTTAAACCATCAGTACAATACAAACAGCATGGAAATTACAATGAAAAAAAAAAGTCCATTTAACATATTTTTTTCCTCTGGAATTTCCACAGACACTTATTTGAAAGAAACCAGTTATTTTTCAAACAAGAAGCATGTATAAGTGGTTTGGAAATATCAAGATAACATCCACGGGTAGTGCAGCCAGAGGTTCTCCCAGTGCTGGGTGGGTTATTATCTCCTTGATGTACAATGATCATCCAGTCAGGAGCATTGCAACATTTTAGGGGGCATCGTCAGACCCAAACAGAACATGTCACAGGAATGGAAGAGAGGGATTTGAGTTCATGACAAAAAATTGAACTGTGGTGAAGAATTACAGGAATTGGATAATTTTTGTGGTAAGTTGGTGAATTGTCCAGTGGTTAGAACAAGATTTATGAGGGAGGAACTGAAATAAAAAAGAAAGTAAAGGCATGTTTTGCTCTAATATCTGTCTGTGAAATCCTCTGAAAGTACAAGACTTCCCAGCATGTCTCTGTCCTAAAGTCTTGGTGATTCTGTTGCTCTGTATAATGAAAATACCCATTATATTAATAGAGTGAAAGAGTGTGGAATAAGATGTAAGTGGGAGTATCAGTGCATTGAGAATGCCAAAACTTGTAAGGAATCACTCTAACTTAATCTTAGGCTATCTTTGTAGTTAGAAGGGGATCAGTCATGGCATAAACACTGGGAGGGTTGGCTTCATAACCTAATAGTAATCTGAAAGGTATTGTCTGATAATAAAGCTCTGAAAAATAAATATGCTTTCCCAAAATGTTGCTATGACTGTGTATCTTTGGAAGGTCTGTGTTGTTATTCTGAGTTCCTTTTCACAGCCTGATTGGAAGCCACTTTTTAACTCTCTCCAGCAAATTTTCCTCCTACTGCAGTCTCTTTAAAAGCCAAGTCTGTGACCACTTTAAAATGCTGAAACTTCTTGTAAGCAGTTTCTCAATCACTTTTACAAATCCTGATGATGGTGTGAAACACACTTTTAAATTAAAATTGCAATAAATATGCAATAAATTGACTTATTGTATGAAAAAATTTCTAAATAACTATTGAAATATAAATATTTTGAAACTTACACACGCCCCCCCGCCCCCCCCCCCCGAAAAACCCCTGACCAGTTTTGTTCTATTTCCTATTAGATTTAATTAAAATATGATAGTTTCCTTCTGAACAGCTTAACCCTGAGGAAGAATTGCAAAAACAGCTGCAAGCAGTAATTTGTAAATGCAACAGCCATGCAATCAACTAAGAAACTATTAAATTACTTCTGGAATTAAAATCTCATCTATGGAATTTCAAGTAAACCAAATAAGACTTAATGTTTATCATCTGTCAGACATTACTTTTAAAATAGTGACAGGTAATTTGTGAGGGAATTTTTGACAGAAATTATAAAGCAATTAATATTTCATTGCCCAACTAACTGCTGAAGGGAACAGATGACAATAGGGATGAGCTTAAGCACCTTCAATTCATCTTTTCTGCTATAATTATGTTCAGTTTTGGAAGTGAGATCTCTGTTGTTACACTGGATCTGAGCAAATAACTTTTAAACTACAGAAACAGACAAGTGGATGGAAAAAAAAATGAAGAGAGGGGTTAAGAAAGGAAGGTATTGTGAACACCTAACTTACATGTATCTCAGTAGATGCATGCAATTCAGAGTGATAGTTCTGTCCATATGAGACTGCCTAGAGAATATTGGTGCAGAGGAAACTTCTTCAGCTTCATTAGGAACTTTCCTGTGATGCTTTTATTAGTGTTAAAGAAAAGATCAGATGTCAATTACAATAAAATAAATCCTGAGTAATAAAAAATTATCTCAGTTTTATTTATGGGAAACTATATTTTGTATGGGTTTTTTGCTGCTATTTCTCAAAACACCTACACTGCTTGAGTAACAAGACATGTAGAACAAAAAGCCTGTAAGAAAATGCAACAAAAATTATGCTAAATCTATAAAGAGAAATTAATTCATATATGATGGAATGAGAGACAGTGCTTCTATATTTAATAATAATAACTACAAGATTTTCTATATTAAACTATATCATAATTTGATAGAAAAAAAACCCCTATTCAGTCATTGTTTCTTTAAATATGGTATCTAGTCCATAACTTATAACATAGCCTGCATTTGCAAACTTCCAGACTTTCTGGACAGAGAGGAATACAAACATTAGAGCAAAGAATATAACATCGATTTAGTGCAGTAGCTGGAGTGAGCAAGGATGCAAACAATGCAAAACAGAAGAACAAGAAGAAAATCTGTTCTCAAACGTAAAGTGTTCTTCGCTACTGCAGAAGCAATCTGAGGAATAAACATCCACTTACCGCCAGGAAAGTGATATTTTTGTAGTTTGTATGTGCAATGGAAAGGTGTCATGTTCAAGGTATAGAACAACTGGAGCATAATAATGCTTTTTTTCTAACAGAGCTTAGGAGAAGGCAAGAATTAGAAATGCTGGGAATCAATTAGCATGAATACCATTAATCCAGCTGAAAAAGGAGGACAGAGGATGGGCAAACTTATGTTCAGAATATTATCCATGCTTTGTCCTGGGTGGTAGAATAAAGACGCTCAAAAAGTATTTCAAGAAATATAAAGGAGTCTTGAAACATTTGAGTTTAAACTTGTAACTTCAATATATAATTACTATATGGATGAGGGTATTGTCTCTTTCATTAGTACATTTGCAGATGACACTAAGCTGGGAACATGTGTCAATTTGTTGGAAAGGAGAAGGGCTCTGCAGAGAGACCTGGAATGGTTGGATGGATGGGCAGAGTCCAATGGGATGAAGTTTAGTAAGTCCAAGTGCCAAGTCCTGCATTTTGGCCACAATAACCCCCTGCAATGTTACAGGCTGGGGACGGTGTGTCTGGACAGGCAGAAAGGGCCCTGGGGGTTCTGGTGCCAGCAGCTGAACAGGAGCCAGCAGTGTGCCCTGGTGGCCAAGAAGGCCAAGGGCATCTTGGCCTGTGTCAGGAATGGTGTGGACAGCAGGAGCAGGGAGGTCATTCTTCCCCTGTACTCAGCACTGGTGAGGCCACACCTTGAGTGCTGTGTCCAGCTCTGGGCCCCTCAGTTTAGGAAGGACACTGAGACACTTGAGAGCATCCAGAGAAGACAACGAGGCTGGTGAGGGGCTTGGAACAGAAGCCCTGTGAGGAACAACTGAGGGAGCTGGGGGTGTTTAGTCTGGAGAAAAGAAGACTCAGAGGTGACCTTATCACTCTCCACAACTTCCTGAAAGGTGGCTGTAGTCAGGTGGGGGTTGGTCTCTTTCTCCTACAACTGACAGAATGAGAGGATGTGCCAAGGCAAATACAGGCTGGATATCAGGAAAAAGTTTTTTACTGAAAGAGTGATAAAGTATCGGAATGGTCTGCTTGGGAGGTGGTGGAGTCACCATCCCCAGATGTGTTTAAAAAAAGATTGGATTTGCACTCGTTGCCATGGCTTAGTTGAGATTTGGGTTGGGTTGGACTCGATGATCTTAAAGGTCCCTTCCAACCCAGAGATTCTGTGATTCTGTGATAAAAATGAAATAAATACAGACTTTTAAATTTTTGATGGCAGTTGTGCTTTTTGCACAAATTCTAATACAGTAGCACATCATATCTTATTTTTCCTAAATTCCTTTCAAGTTCTTAACATTGTCTGGACTAGCTATGCATTTAGATAACAACTAGGTCTACCAAAACTTTGTAACAACTTTCTACTACCTAGATTAATAACTAAAGTATCTGGGGCCACAAGAAGTCCCTGATATAAACTTTTAGAATAATACGGCTGATAGTTTTGGCTTTGCCTAGTTCAGTGCAATGGAACTGTTTTTTTCTTTTCTTCTCTAATTTTTTTATGACACCTATTTAAGTCCAATTTTGCACATCATATTCCAGTAGTAGTATTTCACTCTGTTCTATTTGTATATTTAGCAAAACAGTTATTTGTGATAACCTTACACTACAAAGTTAAGGTTCAGTTTCTTTGATCCTACAGGTTGTTTTGATTTTATAATATATATTTTCCACTGGTAGTTTTGTTTGAGCAGTGATTTTTATCTTGAGAATGCTCTTTTTTAATTGACTGACTGTAGGCTAGATTATCATTACAACTATTTCTAAACAGATCTTGGTTATTTGAATTTTGGTCATCCAGCACCAAGTTTTTGTACAAAGACCACAGTCTTTGTTTTTCTGACATGATTTCTGCAGAGGTATTTTCCTGTTGACAGAAAATCAAACAACATTGTATATTATTCAGGGATATATACCTGATATACTCAGCCATTTCTTGTTTAACAGCATATCCAGAACTACATAGGTCAGAACTGCAAGTGTATTCCCCCCTATACAGGAAATGGGACTTTTTTTCCTTTTTCCTCTTTTTCCAATGATTAATATTTGTATGCAGGTTTAGTGTGAACATTCAATCCCCTCCAACAGTTTCTCTTTATAGATCCGCTTCTGTTTGTAACAATTTTATTATTCCCTACAGTTTCTTGAGGAGGAGAACTTGAGAGGGCAGTGCTTATCTCTTCCCCCTGGTATCCAGTGAGGGAACACGTGAGAACAGTACAAAGCTTCATTAAGGGAGGTTCAGACTTTAAATTTAGGAAGCATTTCTTTACTGAGAGGATGGTAACTTACTGGAGCAGGCTCCCTGGAGAGGTGGTCAACACCCCAAGTCTGTCAGGGTTATAAGGGCCTTTGGACAATGCCCTTAAAAACTTTAACTTTTGGTCATCCCTGAAAGGTTAGACAGTTGGAGCAGATTTTTGGTTTAGGTCCCTTCAACCTGAAATAGTCTAATCAAGTCTAGTCTACCCTATTCACGTATTCCTCTGCAGCTCTGTTTGTTAGTGTAGACACAAATGTTTTTCAACGCCCCTAAAGCCAGCTGACAGAATAGCCTGATACCTGGTCTATGATGCTGTCCTATGCTGCTGTCCAAACACCGAGACTTCTTCTAAACTTATTCCTGATAAATACTAAACATGTACAGGAGTTGCTTGAAGAGTTCATCTGGAAAAAAACTGCATATGGGGCAATCCCAAAAGCTTAACAGTATAGATAATCAAGTCCCAATGACAGGGAATGTTCTCTGCAATTCTGATTTACTGATCTAAGCAAAGCTTTAGAGCATTTCACTGAGGTGTACTGGAGGGAGCGATTCCATAGGATAGCTCCCTCTCTTACACACTAAATTGAGGCTGACTACTGATTTCCCAGTGCTAGTAGTGGGGATGTAGCTAAATGGACATGGGGAGGGAAGATGCTGTGCCAGGAAGGCATAGTGGGTGTGAGAAGCACTCTGTACCAAGGGGCAGAGTACTGGTCTCCATCACACTGCTCGTCTTCCAGCTCTGCTAGAATCAGGACAAGGAAGATGTTCAGGATATCCTATGAGGCATTTAGTGTCACTGTGCCACGTTTTGAGACCTCAGCGTCTCTATTCCAGCTAGCCCTGGCACCGTGAATATCATCTGAAGGATCAGTCCGTACGCTGCATAAACGATGCTGACTCCTATGGGGTTCTTGATCCTGAGAGATCCTCTCAGCAGCGGTGGTAAAATGACTTGGACAGAGGCAGGAGGAGGGAGGCAGCGAACAGCAGCGCGGTTTATTGTATGTACACGCGCTCCGGCTGCGCCGCGACTGCGCGCGAAAGCAGTCTGCACAGGGTTTTATCCAGATAGGTGAGAGGGAGGGGTGAGGGTACAACAACCAATGAAGGGGATCCCCAGGACTGTTAAACACACGGGAAATTTAACTTTACCAGCTGGGGAAATGGGGAGGAATACAAAAAACCACAGGCAGAATGAATGACAAGTAACGGACTGTTACATAACGACAGGTGCACGCACGTGCGAGAGAGAGAGAACAAAGGAATAATACGATAAACCTAATAAACCTAATTTGTACACTGCCACAATATAGCTTTATGAAAAATCTGATATGTAAATCAAACATGATTTCTATCCTTGCACAATATCCTATTGTTTATTTGATTAAAATGAAAAGTTCAAATACCTTCAGATAACAAAAGACTGACCTGACTTTTTCCTCCCTCTTTTCTATTTTGCTTTATTTCTATGATGTTTCTTCATTTCCTATTTTGTTTTGATACTAAATATGCTTTTGGGGGCAGATTCCTTTACCCATGAGGTGTGTATTATTTTAACATCCTGATTCTGAGGGAGATTTTAAGACACCTAGATGATTGCTAAATAAGACAGTGTGGATGATGACACAAAGAAAGGAGATTTGTGTCATAAAAATGCCTATTTATATATATATATATTAAAAAAAAAAAAAAAGGCTGTCAAATGATGTTCAGAATCATACTTAGTTGTTCAGTGATGGCACTTGCCCTACCCTGAAGTCTTCAGGCTGTTGACTCAAGTTATGCTACAGTGTGTCTGTTGGTGTGTGGCGAAACAATTCTGGTACAACTGAACAAGAAATGTGGAAGTATACATAGATATGTATAGATGCATATATACGTATAGGTATGTGTCCCGCAACATTCAATCCTTTCTTTTATGCAATGATCATTTACAGAAAAGAATAAAACAACACTAAATAAATTAATGTGTCATATAGTGGGGTAATTTTAAAATTTTGTTCCTTTCCCCTTCCTTTGCACAGTGCAATCTACAGGCAGATAAAATGTCTCCAGTTCCACCTATGCATACCTTTCCCGTGCAGGGCCTGGACATTTTCTATGGCTCTGCTCCCATAAGTGATTCCAAATACTCCTGGGCAGCCATTTCTTTGCTCTGTAAAAGCCACTGGCTGATTCATTTCCTTAGTTGTGTAACTACTGATTGGCTTTTTTAGTAAAACCCTTTTAGCTTAGCCTTTTCTCTTTGATTTGTGATTTGGCCCAAAGAAAAAGTGTCCTAGTTTAGCTCTGACCTACTTATAGTTAAATTGACAGCCTGCTCTTTGCATAGGTTTCTTTATTAAAATCAAGGAGTGCCCTTAAGCTACCAAATTTTGAGGCAAACCCTAAAGCCTTCTTAATATTATTGATGGAATTACAGGGTAATTCCAGATCTGTAGCACTTCTAAAATATTTTACAGGAAAGCAAACTGCAGCCAATTCAAAAAGCCAATATGCATACAATAAATATTAATACAGGAGCTAGTCTTGATGGAAGGATATTCTTTGTAAGAATATCAATATAATACATGTTGTAATCTTTCTTCCAAATGCAAAGTTATAAAATATCCTTAATTATTCTGGGTGATTTTTTTTTTCCTAGTGACCATGACTTTGAGAGTTTTCACAGTAGTTTTCCATAATCCAAGTTACACTTTCTTTAAAATCTAAATTTTGTTTCTCTTTTTCTTGAAAAAATATCAAATATGACAATTTTCATATTTTAATTGTTTTCTTGGGCTTTTAATTTTCTATTGAGAGAAAAAATATATTCCTCCCGGCTAGGGTTTTTTTTCTTGTATGGTAGCAATGCTTTATTTTTTGTTTCCTTTCTTTTTCATTTATTTTTTCTCTTCAGCATATTCTCTACATGAGGTTTCATCACAAAAGAGACAAAGCAGTGTATAATGACCAGGTGGTTCCGTGTAAGCATATTCTTCTTGTATGCGAGGATTTTGCACTGCATAATTCAGAGGATTTTTGAATGCAGAGTGATTGGCATGATAGTTCCTTTAGTGATCTCAGCCCTATTTATTATTTTTATCATATAATTCACTGTTAACAGCTGCATTTTCCTTCTCCTGTCAAAGAGCAAGGAAAGAAAGCATTTTTGTGTGGTTTTTTTTCAACTCACTGTCTCAGCTGAAGTTGAGGTGAATATTGAGGTGTCTCAGTTACTAGGTGTCCTTTTTTGGATCACATTTCATGCTCAACATCTCCTGTTTTCCATTCCCCTTTCAGAAATACTTCAAGCTGTGTAAAAGTATATTTAACTATATGTTTGTAGGGTTTTATGCTCTTCTGTACAAAAGGTACTGCAATTCTGTAAATACAAGTACTGCATCCACTTCTAGAAGTAAGGATTTTCTTTTCTGATATTTCAGTAAATTAAACTGGGAAAAGGAAAGAGGAAAGGGAGATGCTATGCCCTGGAAGTGATGAAGTTTTGTGGTCCTTCACTTCTGTGTAGGTTAATTAATTAGACTTGAACTCAGAAAGCCAAGAAATTCTTCTCTTTTGGCTAGTGACAAAATATTCCTGTAATGAAGAGTCAAGTTAAACACAGAAGTTAAATCACTTCTTTTTAGAGCGTTGAGGAGTCTTCTGGGCACTCTGGATTTAGGCTTTGCTAAGTTGTGGATACAGCTCTGGCCATGTCTTCCAAGGGTAAGTGAGGAGCGAGATGCACACCAGCACTGTGTGTGACCCTGACAGAGGAGGGGTCCTTCCTATTGTGCAGGGGATGGCCTAAGATGTGTTTTTAAGCACAGAAAGTGCAAACCAGTGGGTGGCCTGTGTGGGGGTGACTACTTTTTGCTGTGCTGAGTAGAACAGCAGGAATTAGAAAGCAGAGACACTGCTGTGCTCTGCCTCATGGAGGCTGCAGCGGGAGTGAAAGTAAAGTCAACTTAAAGCACACTCTACAAGGAATGAATTTTAACTTTTAAAAAGCTTCAACTTACAGCAGCAACAAGAGGTGCACTGATACTGGTTGGGTATCCAGAGTGTACTACCCATCTATTTTTCAACAGTACTTTTGCCTACTATGTGGTGATGCAAATGCCATCTGGGCTTTTTAGGGCTCTCCACCAGTTAAGAAAAATAATTTGCAGCTTTTGAGATGATTCAAAAAGGGAAGAAGTGTTTTATTTCTAATATTTTGAGTTCTTTTAAATTCAATCACTTATTGAGGACATTAGTATGGGCATCATACTGCATACCAGGTGCCCACCAAAACTGCTCTATCACTCCCCTCTGCAAATGGATAGGGGAGAAAATATATAATGAAAGGCTCATGAGTTGAGATAAGGACAAAGGGAGATCACTCATTAATTTCTTCCATGGGTAAAACAGACTTGACTTGAGGATAATAAATGAATTTGTTATCAACCAAGATTAGAGCTGAATTATAAGAAGTAAACCAAATCCTAAAAACATCCCTCCCTTCAGTGTTGCCTTCTTTCCAGGTTCTACCTCTTCTCTTTCAGTGATGCAGGGAGACGGGGAACAGTCAGCTCAGTACAGGTTGTTTCTGCTGCTGCTCTGGGAGGGGAGTTATTTTTCCATGGGGACTCTCCCATAGGAAACAGTCCTCTACAAACTTTTCCAGTGTGAGTCCATCCTATGGACTGCAGTCCTTCACAAACAGCTCCAAAGTGGGTCACTCTTCCATAGGGTGCAGTCCTTCAAGAACAGTCTTCTCCACTGTTGATCCCCTGGAGGGTCACAAATCCTGCTAGAAAATCTGCTCCAGGGTGGGCTCTTCTCTCCTCAGTTCTGCAGGTCCCTGCCAGGACCCTGCTCCAGCACAGGCTTCCCACCAATCACAACGTCCTCCCAGGCATCCACCTGCTCTGGTATGGGTATCCTCTCTCCAGGGGCTCCAGGTGGATTTCTGCATCCCTGCTGTCCTCCGTGGGCTGCAGGGGCACAGCTGCATCACCATGGGCTGCACCAGGGGCTGCAGGGGACTCTGCTCCGGTGCCTGGAGCACCCCCTGTCCCTCCTTCTCCAGTGACCTTGGTGTCTCCTCACAGTTGTTCCTCTCACATATTCGCATCCCACTGTTCTCTGGGTGTAATTACTTCTGTGCAAGCACTTTTCTTTGTTTTTTATCACAGGGTGCTACTACCATCACTGATGGGCTCGGCCTTGGCCAGCAGTGGGCCCACCCTGGAGCTGGCTAACACTGGCTCTGACAGACATGGGAGAAGCTTCTGGCACCTTCTCACAGAGGGTAGCCCTGTAGCACCCCTGCTACCAAAACCGGGTCACACAAACCCAGTACACAGTGCCAAAACCAGGAAACATGTTGCTGCTACTGTACTTGTTATGCACTAAAATAAAAACAGCTTCAGAAATATTTATAGCATCAATATTTGTATTCCTAATGAATTCCACTTCCTCCAAGTTTTGAGAGTAAGGAAATGGTTCTATCTTTATTGTGCCATCTGTTCGTGACAAGGGATGGGAAGGACTTGAGAATGCTGAGCTTTTGTTGTAAGTGTCAACCTAATGCTACCTTGGGGAAAAATATTTTGAAACTATCCTTGAAGTTACCTTGATGGATTAGAATTGCAACAAGAAGAAAGTTGCATGAGAGAACTGACAGGCTGCTGACCTGCCTTGCTGAAATAACAAGGATCAGAGAAGCTATTTTCAGTGGTTAATTTAATTTTCTGACAAGTATGAATAAATATAGATGTTGAAGGTCAAATTCTGCTAAGAAGACCTGATATACTGCTTATGTCCAAAGATCCACCAGAAATTAGAGATCAAACTCATGTCTTTCTCTCTAATTGACAACAGTCTCATGCTACAAACTTCCACTTATTTTCAAAACTTTGCAGATATGCAAAGTCTTCAGACTTACAGAACCAGTCATCTCTCTAAGTGGATGCAGAAGTTTGTTCCATTATGCAGTTACAATATCTCTAAAGTGTTGCCATCTCGCTGGAGAAGAAATAAATCTTACATCTATATTGCTTAAGAGCTCCACTAACCAAAAAAAAAGTTTAAAAGTCTCTCTCCTTTTCTTCCTTCAGAAATTCACTTTGATAACAGTTTTTTTCCTCTGACGGGGTTAGAAGACTTCCTGTTTACACTTGTGAGGGTTAGGGGGTTTTATTTATTTTTTTATAGCACACTTTCACCTTTGCATGTCATACAGCTGATCAAGGTCAGATGCAGAACTTTGTCAGGTTGGCTTTATAAGCACTGAAGAACTTAGTCCTTTCTCTAGTCTTTTCTTTCATCTTTCCTGTCCTCTGTTCTCCTGTCCAATTTTAGTTCTGACTATGTAGCCTCTCTTATCTCAAAATGTCGTTGTTTATCAAAATAAAATAAAATAAAAACTTTGGATTATTTTAATGAATTTTTTTTAATTTAGGATTTTTAATGTTAAATTTGGAAGCAGGTGATGGTCGCATAACCCTCAACTTAAAAAACATTTCATTTGTGGAATATAGGAAATATATTTGAGAAAATTAAAATCTTTGTCATCCATCAGCACACCTACAAGTACTGTGAATTCAATTTTCTCAATAGTTTTCCTTGGGTTTCATTTCTATAAAAACAGTGTCATCCTTATAAAACTTTTGTGCTGTATCTCTGTTTTTAATTCTTTGTGAAGTTATGCTAGTTTTCACTTTCATTGCAATATGAACTAAATCCTAGTGTTATTTAAGAATGGTCATATTTTATATAATAACTGGACATTACAAGGTACCTGAACTTAGGCACATATGTATTTAATTTTTCTGTTTGCCATTTTTAGCTTGTTTGTTGCAAGGCCTTGACCAGTTTTTCAAAACTGCTTGAAAACCAGCAAATGACATCTAATTTTATTCGGCTTAAAACCTAAGATCAATAGATGCTGCTTAGATTTCCAAGATAATTCTCATTTAAAAAAAGGAATTAAAGTTTGTGGGGGAAATAGGTTGTTTTTGGAAAAGTGCAAAATTATAGAAGCAGACTTTACTCTTCTTTATTGCTTCATGCCCAGGGATTTTAATATACTTACATATATACATTTATTTATATCAATTAGTCACAGTGTATGTTTAATTTTGCTTCCTTCTTTCAGCATTTCCTTGGCCTTTCACATGTACCTACCCACAGGTAAAAGAGAGAACTCATGCTTAGGAGGTAGAAAAAATAATCTACTGAGCATCCTGTATGTATTTTATTTGTGAAATATATTTTATTTGTGATTTTTTTTTTTTTTTTTTTTTTTTGTGAAATACAGGCTTAAGGGATGGATGCCAAAGGAGCTTAGGCTTTTTGTCCTCTTCCCTTGTTTCCTGGATTTGGATCCAAAGTTTAAATTTCATCTTGAGGCTGAAAAGATACTTACAAATGAATGCCCAGAGATATGTTATTAACATTCCAGTCTTCATCATCTGTGTTATGACAATTATTGAGTGTATATTGAATCAGTACTGAACATTCAGAGAAAGCTGCATTGGTAAGCTGCTCCAAGCCTGCACAAAGGTGAAAATAAATTTGGTTTCAAATACAATTATTTGATCAAGGCAACAAACAACTACTTCTGAGGCTTTGATCCTGAGGATGGTTTTACCTTTTTACATTGGTTCGTCTCTGTCAAGCAAAGTAAGCTTCTTTTCTCTTGGAAGGAAGATTGTGCTGCAGGGTTCAATTACAGAACATCTTTGAGTCTCTAATTAAGTTGTCTCCATTGTAATTATATGGCTTTTAAAAATAAATCTTGTAAATGTCTTTGAACATCTGTTAGAAGTTCAACATTTTATCAAGAGTTTAGCTGCAAATTATTAGAGATTCTTAACTGTAGGAATTACACATGGCCTTTAAGAGAGCAGGTTCAATGAGTAGTGCTGTGCTATACTTGGTGCAGACTTGGAAAGATCCCTGCATGATGTACTTTTCTTTCTCATTCTTTCTATTGTCAAGATAGTTCATTTCCGGGGTGACTTTGTTGCAGTTTGTCACGTAGACAGAATATAACTCTTACTTGGGCTACTTTAATGGAATGGAAGCAGGTATACTTCATCTACAGTAATGCTCTGTGAGTAATATTTTTAAGCTAGAAAAAAACCCTGAAATAGCAAAAAGAAAAAAATTTAAAACTAAGCCCACATGTGTAGGGTCCGAACAAGACCCATTTAGTTCTCAGTCCTGCTTCTGCCCCAGTCTATACCCAATGTATTTGGAAAAACCCTGTGAGCATGAGCAGAACTTTTGCACTCTCTGGTAATTTGGGCTGAAGAGCTTCATCAACAGAGAATCCTTTGTGTCTGGTTATTAAATTTAATCTGGTTGAATGTTTTAACGTGTATGCATCGGATTTCAACACATTTGGTGATGGACTGCACCCCATTATCCACTTTGCAGTCCTTTTGTTCCAAAGCATTTTTATTATGACTTTAACATGCCACAAGAACGATTTAATTTTCTGAGCTGATCAAAAACTCTGTACTGAATATTTTCTATGCCTAGTGGTTTGCTGCTGGTCATTCTATAAGTTTGCTTTAAAGACTTTTCTACTTACATTTAAGTCTGATAAAGATCTGTTCAGCATCTTGTCTGGAAATAAAAGTTTCTGGTTTGGGAAAATCTCCAAATTACAGCTAAGCAAACAAGGAAAACACACAATATTCTACCGTATAACACTTCTTCTGAATATTCTCTTTATACTTTGACCCACTAGACTCTGCTCTGACAGACATTTTTCCAATGCATTTCGAAAAGGATTTATCATTCATGATTTCTTGACTTTCTCAGAGGCTGTTCCTATCAGTCCTCTTTTGTATGTTTTCTTTTTTCTTTTTTTTAATATTAGGCTAACTTACTTTATTGATATGCAGAAAATAACTTATTTTTATGTAGAAAATCCCATTAGCTGATTATCTTTTTCTTGTTTGAATGAGGGAAGGGAAAAAATTGTCTATTTTCCATGTACATATTCTATGTGTATACTCTCTCTATATGTGTATGTGTCTTTAGCTGTATATGTGAGGGTGGTGAGGCATTGGAACAGGTTGTCCAGAGCAGCTGTGGATGCAGGCCAGGTTGGATGGGGCTCTGGGCATCCTGGTCTAGTGGAAGGAGTCCCTGCCATGGCAGGGAGTTGGAACTAGATACTCTTTAAGGTCACTGCCAACACAAATCATTCTATGATTCTGTGAAAGTATTTTACCCCAGGAATGTGTCACGATTTCTAACAAGCTTCCTTATCTCGCTCATTAGTGAGAGTGACATTTTTTATACAAAGTCTTTTTCTCAGATGTGCAGTGATTCCAACTTCTGGGCATTCATTTGTAAATATCTCTGGGGAGTCCTGTGAAAAAGAAACTTCATTGAGCAACTAATCAAAAAACCTGCAAAGTAGTAACAATTCTTTGGCTTATTTTTCAAAAATACAAAGTATTCAAAATTCCCAACACTGAAAAGATGGCTGTTTTTTGTATTTATTTCAGTTATAGTTTATTATACAGGCACAGCTAAAAGCTTGAATAAAATAGATTTAAAGCTATATGTCAAAACAGAAGAAGTTTATTCTTTACTGGTACTTAATAGATGCTATTTAATCAGAATGTGGAAGAATTAGTTGAATAATATGTATAGCATAGAGTTCATTCAATGCACAATAATGCTAAATACTTTATAAATAATACCATAAACTTAGCCAGTGAATGGTACTTAATTACATTCTAATAGGGGCACTCTAATGTAATTGCCTTTCTGCTATTAATGGTCTCTAAATTAATTACTGTGCCACACTGACAGTCTACTGCGTGGTTCTTTTTCTGTTATCTAGTGCCCCTTATGTTGCACTTTTGTCTAAAGGCTCACTTCCACAAGTATTTCTATATTGCAAATTGTCACATATAAAAATTCTGTTGCTAAAATTCACTTTTATCAATATATTAAATCTATAATTCAAATCTTTAAAAATTGCTCTTTTTTACTGCATCTGACATGCTTAGCTATAAAAGCACTTCATTTTTATAAATATATTCTTTAAATTAATATTTCACTGATTTTTTTTCTGCATTTATTTTATATTCTTATAAAAGAGAATTTAGAACTAATGTGTTATTTGTGAGAAGTCAACATTTGTTGCCAAAGGTGTGAAACAAAACACTGATCTTGCAAGAACCAGCTTACTTTCTTATTTTCCTATTTTGCTTTCAATTTCAGTCACTGACATTTGTTAAAAGTTTATCTTTGCAAAGAGAAAGATATTACTCAAAAATCAAAACATATGTAATGCTTAAAATTTGCTAAGTAAATAGTATAAGTCTGAAAAGAAAATGTAAAACAATTCCTGGCTGAGTTTTCCGTAGTGGAAAGAGCAACACTGTGTTTTGCTGTGATGTATTCCTGGCTTAATGAAGTTCTTTCACAAAGATAACGAAGTCCCTCAAATTTAATTAATGCAGAAGACCAATAAGGAAGTGTACTATTAAATGCTCTATTACATGTAACTAATGTGTGCATATTCTTTTTTATAACTTTGATAATATGCTAAAAGTGAGCTGAGGCAATTACTTCATTAGCCTAGAGAATTCTGGTTTGAGTTGTCCCTGTTTTGATTGGTCATTTATTGGCATTTTTGAATATTGTCTGGTTTTCTCTGGAGTTTGTGAAGACAAGAATCATGCTCTCAGTGACTGGACTGGACTTTTTCTCAAGTTGTATCTTAGGTGGTTTCAGAATGAACTGGACAAATGGAAGGAAAAATTCACCAAAACCTGTTTAGGACAAAGTCATAACATGATTTATTTGCTGATTGAGACACATCACTGGATGCAGAAGATCAGTATTGCTCATCTGTTTTTTTCACTTCTGTCTATACATCAGCTACTTGTAATTAGAGACAGGAGAGGTTTTTTTGCTGAACCTTCTCTCTTCTATTAGGATTTGTACATTCAATTGTGGATAGCAATTATTTAGACACTTTTGTGAAAGTGTTTTTGAATTTCTATTGTCTGGTGGAGGTTTATCTTTAAAGTGAACATCTGCTCCTTTAATTTTCTTGAGTCTTATGAAGTTTAGCTTTCTGAAAATTTGAAAATAGACATAGAAACCAAACTCAGCTTAAAGTAGTTAATTCTGGCTTTTCTCATCTCAGATTCCTCTGTAACACAGAAATATTTTATTTTTAAGAGGAACAAATTTTAAGGAGTTAAATAAATCAGAAATATTTATATTTTTGAGAGTGTAGCCATCCTATTTTTCCCTCTTCAGCATGGTAAGACATTTTCTATCTTGTATATCCTTTGACTTTACATTTTCTTTGATTTTTCTGCTAGCTCTAATATTTATTTGATTTTGACTAGAACTGAGGAAGTAAATTCATTTGTGTTCCTGAGTTATTTACATACAGATCCCATGCCTAATTCCAGATTTCTAATGTAAGTTCAGAGTTGATGTAAAATATTTGAAAAGTCTTGACAATTATCTCTTCCCTTGTTGATTTTACATGCACCAGGTCCTAGACATATAGAAACATCCTTAGAGTGTTTTATCTCTATAGGAAATTTTCAAGAACTGCCTTTTTAAGTTCCATTGGGGAGAAAGAGAATAATCTTGGGGGGGGGGGGGGGGGGGGCGGTGTGTTAGGGTTTTTCCATTTTTAATATGGGTACCTATTTTCTGCTATAGATTATACTTAAAAAAGGGGCCTCTGTCCTAAAATGGGTAGTTGAAATTTTGAGAGCATAAAAAATATCAATATAAGGAACAGGACAGTGAGAATTTAGGACCTGAATTTCTGTGTTTCTTTCCTTTTTATCACCAAAGAAAATAAGAATTATTTTCTTTTGTAATTTATAAAGATACACTTATTTGTTATTTTATTCTTATTTGGTTTTTTCTTCCTTGATTATATTGAAATTGACAGTATTTTTGAAAAAGAAAGGAACAAACAATTATCTCACTTTAAAAGAAGTGCTGTAACAGAAATACTCTTCTGAACTTTCACTAATTTACATTCTTGCTTTGTACATTTTTTTTTCTGGATTACAAAATTACATCAAATAGCCTATTCAATAGCTTAGTTCAGTCACAAATACTTTTTGAAAGCTCAAGACTGCTTCATGTTCAAAGACATGTCTAATTGCATTCTTACTCATCTCTGTACAAAGGTCTGTGGGAGATATCTGCATATTTGCTATTATCTGTGGGGAAAAACTGATGTAATGGTTCAGTTCTTAACTTTAGTTGACTTGGTTTAACATCCTACTGACTGTTATAATTTGAAGCACCTATTTCTCTAATCTTCCCCTGAAACTGAACCACCTCAGTAGCTGACAAAATTTTATCAATAAAATGCCCTGCTCTAACTGATAAAACGATCCACTCATTCTGATGCAGATGGATTATACAAACTCTCTCCAGAATATCTCAAGAATTCACGTCAACATATGTCTTGGAACTGTGGCAGGATTTTCAGCACTGGCAAAGAGTGTCAGGAACCTTCAAAGTACAAAAATACTTCACAAATGTATCTTTATTAATATTTTCATGTCTTAATCAGCAGTGATGCATCTGCAATATTGTATATCTAAAACCAACAAAAATGAAGCTTTGAAAAACTTAGCTTCAGTCGAGACTTTATAATCTAAACTGAATTAATGGTGTTTTGCAATGACTCAAAATCAAATAGTCCCCTGAAATATAAAAATATTGTCCTTATATATGAGATGTAAAACACCTTGCTTATGGGCTTGATATTGTTAGATTTTTCTATATAGTACTTCAGCAATTTTTTGGAGTCTACATGTCTAAAGTAATGTACCTAAAATTATACGCCAGTTGGTATCATACAACAAACTCTGCTAAGTGCTTGGAAGGTATTTTGAACAAAATTGTGGTAGATATTCTACAGCATTCTGGACCAGTGTTCTTTGCCATACAATTAAGAAACAAGCAAACTATATATATATATATATATATATATATATACACACATATGGAATGGAAAGATGATCATACCCCCATTTGAGTTAGGCCTTCAGAAATATTTCCATGTGAAAATGGAAAACAAAATATTAGGCAGGTGATCTCATAGCCATTCTCTTTGTGGCTTTGGCCAATGGCAGCACTGACAATCATCAGTGTTTATTATATCATGTTCAGGTAGGTCAGATCTGTGTGTGCATAAATTACTTGTGCAGGGTGCATGATGATTGCTCCAACTGAGTAATGTTGAACATTTGGGCAGAGTCACGTTGTGACAGCCTGTTGCACAACAGATTTGAAAATCATAAGTAGCAAGTAAGCTCTGCCTCAGGACAGTGGTGTTGATGTTGATAACATTGGTGTGCCCAAAGGAATTAGCATGCTTTCTTCAACTCTGGTCCAACATGTTTTTATTCATGTGAGCAGCATTTCCTCACTGGAATGTTCCTATGGTAATCACCAAACCTCATGGCAGTAAAAAGATAATAAACCCAACAAGTTATTAGCCATAAAGAAATCCTTCTTGTTAAAATTCCCACAGTCAAAGGACGACTTTTAAATGTGTCTCCCTAATGAGTGGGAGCTATGGCTTACATAACTGAGCTTTCTCTTCCTGTCTGTGTCTCTAGGTATCTTTTTCCTTACAGTTTTGAGTCCATTCACTCTTTTGGTTGAAATTAGCAACAAGGGCAAGAGGTCCCTGAATATTAAAGGCTTTACGGGTATAATCAGCCCAGCAGAAAAGAGATTAATGAGTCTGAGCTTGCACTGAAACCTTCACTTCAATAAACACCAACTCTACATGGGCAAGACACCAGGAATAAAATGCCCTTGCTTGGTACCTGCTTAGCAGTCAGGTACACTCTACAAGAAAATTATTCCTAATATGGAAAACCAATAACCATTATTTCTCTTGCACACTGAAATACTCTGCCTAAAAAATGGGTAGTTTGTATGTTTCTAGCTGAAAATATATTGGAAGAAATTTTATATGTTTCAGTTTTATCAAAATTGCAAATAAGCTTGCTTTCCAGAACTTTATTTGGAAAAGAAAATTGAAATAATGAGTAGTTGCTTAGTTGCTTGCAGGTTATAAAGAACTTCTGGATGTCCCAGTGGAGAACAGGAATCACAACCAAAATCAAAAAAGAACAGAATGTCTTTAAACTTATATAAATCAGTCAGATTTTGTACGTGAACTGCAATTCCATGCCCCTGTCAATTACGGAAAAGGGAAAAAAAAGAATTAAGCAAGAGTGCTCTATTCCTCCTGGAGATGTGGAACTAGCTTGTGATCTCAGTTATGTATGAAACGTGTGTCTGTGTTTTCTGATTTTATCTTGCCATAAAGGTCAGTAGGAACTACAGTAGAATGGCTGGGCTATTTTTTCATTCTCATCAAATTAAAAAGATTGGCTATACTTCTATATGTGTATATATATGTGTGTATATATATATATATATATATATATATATACACACACAATTTTACTTTATTTTATTCTACATCTGATTCCAAATGTTCTTTTTCTTGATTTCTTACATTCCCTTGGCACTAGAATCCTCCTGAACACTTTCTGAAATATGGAATTTCAGAAGCAGGTTCTTGGGGGACTTCTTGTATCGTGTTTACAACAACATTTGCTCTAAACGTGTTGGATCTCGAAAAGACTTAATACATAATGCCATTTTTTCCTCATTCCTATACCTACTGTTTTCTACTGAGTATAAAAAATCAATAGACAAGATTCCCAAAATCCAAATTTATTCTTTGTGTTTGGAACATTTTTGTACTGAGCAGATAGACAAAACCCATTGTTATTGGTAATTATTTACCCTTGTGTTTCTACTGTGACTTGGGAACTTAATATTGTCCTTTAGGATGAGGTTTCCTCAAACTGACCAGTTCTGTGTGGTTTGCTTTTTAAATTTTTTTTCTCCAATTCTACTGAATTTCACTTAGTTGTTCCAAGTTATGCTTATGCAGTACAGCAAGTAATCATTTACTTGGAACTATTTGAAAATTGTTCTTACATCTGCTCCAGTGAATATTTTTTTCTAGTGCAGAATAGGAGTCTAAATGTATCTTTGAATTGCTCTCATAGCAATTAACATTTTCTTGAGAGGGTGAAACAATGACTTTTGGAAGTAAAATTAGAAGCTACTGGAATTCTTTTGTTCCTAGCCCATTATGTTGTTCTTTCTAAAAGGTGTTTTGTATCACTGATTCACAGTGATTCATTACACCTGATAAGACCTATTTGTTGTCCATATTTCTAAGAATTTGGATTTCACAAATACTGAATTTTGCTTTTAATCCTTCTTTCCAAAATATTTGGCAGAAGAAAAGAAAGAACACAGCTCCAACTTTGCAGCGACCTAAGGAAAAATAGGCAGATATTTTATCTGTGAAGAAAAGATTGTATTTGGCCTTCCAGTTTGATTTCCTTTCTCTCAAAAAGAAAATCTATTTTTAAAAAGGGAGGGAGGAGGGGAAAGCATAATTATTACAGTAGAATAATTTGAAAAAGACCTTGAGAAGAACATTTCCCACTTCAGGAACTTCTTGTGACCTGTTTAAGTCCATGACACATCTGTTTACCAGCTCCTTCTATTCTTTCATTTCCAAGAAGGTTGCCAGGAGCCTAGCTTGTTGTCCATTTCCCTTCAATATGTAGCAGGTTTTGTTTCAACTGATGAATAATTTATATGAAGCGTAAGAAAATCTTTGTGTATGTGACTCAGTGCCTGCTTTACCATGTAATTTGTTCATTGCCTCAACAGGAGTATAATCATGGGCAGTTCCTCTGACTTAGAATTTTGGGAATCTTTTTATTTTCCTGTGTTTTTTATTGTCAGGGGTTTTCTTTTTTTAATTTCATTTTTTTAATTCTACTACTCCATCTCCATTCTTCTCACTACAGGTGTTCCTTTTACTATTGCTCATTTTGTCCTTTTCTATTATTGCTGTAGCACTTCACAGTCTGAAGTTGTTTTGGAGCTCTTTCTCAATCTAAATTTGCATATCCCAGGATTCATTCCATCTTGGATTGAAACCTGTGTCTCACAATGAGTTTCGTAATTATAGATAGGACTCACAAATTTTAGTTAATTATAAACTTCTGCAAAAAAACAGCTCTATTGCAAAGTTAGGTGATGTCTGTCTTTCAGAAGTTTCATGATTTTGGAAAAAACATACTTTGTTGTCTCAGCTAGGCTTGGTTTCCCACTGTTACAATTGCATTATGCATAATAATAACTCAGTAGTTCATCTCTTTGCTTCTTATTTCTTAAATTCCACTACATCCATGGCTGAAAGTGTGAAATGTGTACAGTGAATTATCCCTGTCAAATGGCTTTACATGTTCCTGCTTTCTCACTACCAACATTATCTTCCCCAAACCTCCCTTTTTATGTAATTCCTGTCCTTACTATTTCTGTGGATACCACTTCTCACAGAACAGGATTTTAGCTAGCCCTCTGGTAAGAAGAGATTTATTAGCATTGCAATTGTGAATTCAGTCATGGATTGCAGCTTCCAGCAGATTCCCAGCATCCCTAGGAGAGGCTCTGGTCATTTTTGTTAGGAAGACCATAATGTATTCTTTAAACTGTCATGGGCTGATCGTAAGTCCCTCAAATTGGGATGGTCTCCGACTTGAAGGACACATCAATCCTCCATCTAGAGGCCACATGTGAATTTTCAGTTCTATGTACTTCAATGTCATGTCATGTACTCATTCCAGAAGAGCTGAATGGCTTAATTAGAAAACTATATATAATGCAGGAGAGATTTTGTTTTACAAGCCCTATATTTATGAGGAATATACAATTAAAACAAACTAGGCATTCAGCTGATGATCTTAATTTTTTTCACCAAAAATCTGTCACAATTTTGATTGGTTTTTTTCTTCTGTATTCTCAATATTCTTATTCTCACTTCCAATGATATACATGAAAAATTAATTATGTTTTTAAAGTATGACTCTTTAATATTTTTCTTGCAGACCTAAACAAATAATTTTGTTTATTAGGGTGATCCCAACATGATTTGTCAGATCATTACTGAAGTTTGTTTCTTACTATTGAAAACCTCCCTTAAATTAAACTTTTTAAATTGAGATTGGAGATGGTGTTTTGAATCCTTCTGCAGCCACGAGCTGTGCTAGGGAGAATAAGAAAGGTATTACCCTTCATTTCCTGCTAGAGAAAGTGTAAAGAAACTAATAGGGTCAAAGTTTAAGAACTTGGATTGTAACAGGATAAACACTCCTGTGCTTGGTATGCTGCTTCTCAGTGTTTTATGAGTATCAAGGCTATCTTCATCTTAGATGTCTGACAAGCACAAGATGTAGAAAAGGAGCAATGAGCTATGCAAAAGGCGCGTGAACAGCTGTAAGAATGTCTCAGAGAGAAGTGAAATGACTGCTGGTGAAGGACGGTCTCAGAGCATTGCTGTAAGTTGCACCTGCTTGGCTTTGCCTGACCACTGAGAATTCACCATTCCCAGTAAAGAACCAGTTATAGTGGTGCAAAGATGGAGAATAAACACAGAGATAGCATCGGTCTATAGGCATGCATTGTACAATAACCATTGTTAAAATCAATAGAGTAGGAGTCAAGTTCCAAGAAGACAGAGAACACTGAAATTAAGGTTATTTGTGCAGTCTTAGGTAATGTCTTGCATCTTCCACGGTTTACACTGGTTATATGTTGTGACATACCAAGTAGTCTTGTAACTTTCAACATTTGTGTCCCCTCTTCCTCATCCCCAGAAAACAGGATTTATGCCTCTTTTAGACTGCAAACTTGTTGGAGTGCTGTTAATGAATAGATATTTCATAGTTCCTACATCTCTCGTTTTGTTTTGTTTTCTTTTTTCCCCCTTTTTTCTATTTTATTATTGAGTGAAAAACCTGTCTGTAAAACAACATTATTAAATCTGTCTGTATGGATCAGTACTCTGATATCCAAGCATTTCAAAACCATTATTTATCTTTATTATCTCTTCTCACAGGGGGCTTTTATTATGTGATTTACGACAGGAGAAGCAAATCAGTGTAAAAAATGTTTGATATATTTATGATTTTCAGTGTTGTACACTGTTTCTGATATACTCTGCAAAATGAACACTTTATCACTTTATGTATTCTAGCACTGCCTCTGTTGAGTGCTATTGCTGGCAGTAGTCTAGTTCTCAGCAGTTGTGCTGATTGGGTATTTGAGACTTGTATTGGGCAGGCAGAAAGTGTGGAATGTAAAACTGACAAAGATAAAAAGACCAACAGTATTTTTAGTAAGTTTTATATACTGTTTCATGTTTGCTTTCAAGATATGAAAATAAAAAGAAAGTTAAAATGAAACTAAAGTTGACATTGAATTGAATTGGCAATGACATTTTCGAAATGCAGCACTTCCCATGTGACTGTCAAGACTGTTTGTCATACCTGTGAGGCCTTTTTAATCTTCAAAATGAAAAATGTATTTCTTTCAGAAAAGTATTTCAATTGAGCCTTTTTTTTTTCAGAATTTCTATTCTTTCAATAAAACCAACCTCACAGTAACCCCCAAAGTAGATTCTAGACATTAGTTAGGAGTTCTTCACAGAGCAAATCATTTGTGACATACATGCAGAGGCAGCCTCTAAAGTTATACTTTGAAATTTTATGAAAACAAAAGATGGAAAGTGGAAATACGTCCCCAGGGCTGAGCAGTGGATATTAGTAAATTTCAATTTGCCCACACCTACATGAATCTTTCAGTCGTAAGGGAAACTTTGACAAGGTAGAGAGATGCTGGGTGGTTGGACTGTATGCAGCTGTGAGGGGTCTTCTAGTTTCCTGTGAGATGATGAGATGTTAGGAGGCAAGATGGTGCAGAGTTCCCTTTGACCACCTTGGGGGACCATCCTGATGCTTATAGGACCACGACATGGCACATGCTGGGGTTATTGTCTTGGATTTAGGACAATATCCTAGTACATAGCTACAACACTCTCCGTCTGAATGGCAGAAGGGGAGACCCTGACAGTGTTGTGAGCTGCTCACATAGCTGATGCTGTCACATACAGGAGGAGAATCAGCAACCAGAGCTGATACTCTCTGTCACCACAAGCAAACCCTGCCTCACTGTGCAGACTCTCTCACCCTCAGGCCAAGAATGCCCATCCCAAATCTGACAGGCATGAAATATCCATGTTGGGCTAACCACTGACCTCCCTGTGACACAGGACACCTCAGGTGTTCTACCAGCTTTGTTATGGCCCCTGCATGACTAAGGTTTTTTTCCCACAGCTCATGTGGGGCCCAGTTGTCTCTTGGCTTCCCATAAAATCTTTGGGAATCTCTCTTTGCCCATGCCTGTGAGGAACTTCTAAGATAGTGACAGGGCTGTTTCATCTGTCTTTTAGAGCATTGTACTCCATCACAATGAATTTTTTATGAGGTAGAAGACAGGAGGATACTTTGAGCTGGTCATGCCCCTGTCCAGGCATCTGGCTGTAATACACAGAATAAGGAAGAAAAGAGGAGCAACCTGCCTCACTGGTCACTTCTCCCTGCCTTTTTTCACACACATACTGACCTGTCAGCCTGGTTCAGCCCTTTTTATACCCAGCTTGAGCTCTCTCTCTCTCACCAGCTCCTCTGTGACACGGCCATCATCAATACTCTTCCCTTCATGGTATGTTCTTGGTGTCACCAAGGGGAGTTGGTGACACCACTCTGTGACATAGCAACGACCATGGAACATCAGGAAACTTTGCTTTACTGTGAGGGTGACTGAGCCCTGGCACAGGTTTCAGCAAGAGGTTGTGAGTTCTCCATCCTTGGAGATATCCAAAAGATGTCTGGACAAGGCCCTGGACAACATGCTCTGCTGTGGCTGAGCAGGAGCAGGGCTGAACCCAATGACTTCCAGAGGGCCCTTCCAGTCTCAAATATTGTATGACAATGTGGAAACCTAGAAAATAGTTGATTAACTATTTCTCTCTACACTGCTGTTCTCTTAATGTTGGTCCTGGAAAAAGTAATTTTAATGATTAACACAAGAATTTTCTTGCAGAATCAACATTATGCTGTCTGGGTGTTCAAAATGCTTAAGCAGAAGAGTAGGGTTTTGGGTTTTTTTCTGTAGGTTTTGTTGGCTGTTGGTTTTGTGTTTTTGTGGTTTTTTGGTGGTTTTTTTGTTTTTTGTTTTTTTTTTCCCATAGGGACATTTTTTTCCTCCCTAGAATTTGTCTTACCTAGTTATTTGACTTTTTAATCTGAGGACTCAAATGAAGTTCCTCAGACAACAATATTTGTTTTAAAAGACTTTGATTCATCTTCCAAGGACAGTCCATGTCACATAGTGAATTTGATCTTCTAGAGATATATGTGACCACTTCACTTAAAAGCTAATTTTTTTGACTAAATTATCAATTCAGTGTTGTTAGAATGCAGTGTTTGAGCATTATGCACATTCTTTGCTTTAAGGAAAACTAACTAGAGGAAAAAGACAGCGCATGTAATCTTGTGACATACTGATACACAGATGGATCCTGATCGTGGATTGATGATTTTTCATCCACTGCTACAAGTCTTCTCTCGCCTCAAGTGATAGAGTAGTGACTAGTAGCATAGGTAATCATTCTCTGATACTCCAATAGTAGCAAAAATTATTGCATAAAAACTGCAAAAGTTACTGCTAGACAGAGAATGATGGGAATTATGGTCAGGAAAACCACTGTTGCTGTTGAGGACTCCTAACTCTTGATCACAAAATACATCTTTGAGACACTTTTTGCTCCACACTTCCTTTCTACCTCTCTGAAAAAAAAGCTTATTAAACTTATCCTTGCTCTTCACCTCTTCTTATCTCACTCCATCAACCATAATCTCCAAACTGACAGTGTAAATCTCTGTCCCAACCCCATCCTAACCCCAAAGTTGTTTCTGAGTAAATCTCTCTAGCTTCTTACCTAAGCTATGAACTCTCTGCTCTTCAGTGACTGTGTGCATTTTCTCTGGCTTCCCATTCAGTTATTGCTTTTCTGGTGTCAGTCTCTCTTATTTATATAGGTAACCGCAGTTCTTCCCATACAGTTATCTTTTCCTTACCTGATCTAAAAATGCCCTATATTTCATCATCTCCCAACCAAATTTTTAATTAGATTTTTTATTTCTTCCTCCTCAATCTTATTCTTGAGGTGTTAGTGCAAATTGACCCACCTATGGCACAGTGTCAATCCACCTTGAAATTTAATTGGGTTTTTTTGCCTTAATTCTTAAAAGTATGGACCTTTATAAATACAAGTGGAAGGTGTTTTTTGGTCTGACTTTTTTTCTTCTTTTTAAGACAGAGTTAAGAAACTTTTTAAGGCAACTCAAAGTTTGCCACTCTAACCCTGTAATAAATAATTTAAACCCAGGGATTTAAAAATGTGTAATCTGGTGAAAACAACACAGGTCAAGAGGTTTGAAAATCCTTACTGATAACAGAGTTTTCTGATCTTTTTTTCTGTCAAATTATAGCAAGTTTGCATTGGTTATGTGTGAAACTGGATTCCCCCAGACCCCAGGTTTAGTCAGATTGTTAAATGGAACTTGGTTTAAAGGGACTGAGCCACAGTCCCGTAATTCAAAACATAAAATTCCTTGATAATTTTGAAATAAACTTAAGATTTGTTTTATGGGGGTAATATCTCCCAGTTTCATTCACAGGTGGGCAGATGTAATTGAAAAGCAGGATATTAGAAAGATGACTTGCCCAGCCTTAATTATATGTGACTCTAGTAACCTCTTTATGATAATGTAAAGGACACAAATTTGTCTGTATCAAATTTATCTTTTATAAATAGATCCAGACTGGCTGGCTTAGGTGATCATCTCAGGCTGGCCAGAGGTGAGATAACTCCAGTCTGAAATATGTACTTTATGCGTGACAGGGCAGTCCCTGACTGGCCACTCAGCCTGGGCCATTCAGTACATGATGAGATGGCTGTCCTGCATCACAGAGGTTTTGTGCTCCTGGACAGCTTGGTGCAAGGGCACAGCAAGCTGGGGTCTTTTAAGAGAGGCTGGTTGAACCTCACAAGGATTGTGGCAGTGATATAACAAAACACCTGTCTTGTTCAGGAGAGCCACTGCTACTGGTAAATGAGGATCCAAGTGCAAGAAGCAATTAAGATATGCTCTCAACTCAAGTGCTCTTTTACCGTCTTACAAAAGGCTGGGGTTTTTTAAAGTCAAGGTGGTCTCCAAGCAAATGAAAAAGGCCATTTTAGGAGACCTCAATTTTTCCATACTGCAGGCTGCTTAATCATGCACTTAACAGTGAGCATGTGCCGTCACTGAAATGTAGCATTTGCTGAGTGGCTTCCTTTAAAAAAAATCTAAAATATAAATATGCATCTAGGGAAACAGAGCTTGGAGTTAAAATATGAGTAGCTAAACATGAACTTTATTGTTTCCATAGATCTCCATATTCACTTATGTCTTAGTTTGAGGGGAAGTGAGTTTTTCAAGAGGCTGTGGTCAAACCAATCAGTGGTCAGGTTTGAATGTTGGCACCTTTAGTGGCCACTGAGGGGTTGGACACACCTCCAAGGACACAAGGGGTTAAAAGCGAGGCCTCCCAGAGGGAGTTCCTCTTTTCTGGCTCTGCTTTCAGGAGAGGAGCACCTTTTCCGTCTTCCCCTGCCCAGGCTGGGTGGGGGAGGGGGGCCAGGTGGTCAGGCTGAGGTAGGCCCGGGCCCCAGTGGGGGGAAAGAGAGAGAACAGGACTGGAGCTGGGCCAGCCCCATCCAGGATGGAGCGGTGGAGAACTCTGGAGGTGCCTTCCGTCCCCCCGTCCCCCCCCAAGGAGAGACACTGCTGCTTCAGAGTTTTGAACATTGGCAGCAGCCAGCAGCGAAGAAAGAGCGGGGGCAGGGGAGAGGAGAAGTTCCTGCTGTGTAAAGAGGTGTCCGGGACCCTGCCGGGAGCCAGGAACTGTTACCCCTTTCTTGGCAGAAGGAAACTTTTTCCCAGACATTGATTCTCATGACTAGTGGTTTCAGAAGAGAAAGAGACACAGCCTGGGACCGAGATGATAAAGCACGATTGAAAAGAACCCTAGATGGGCAAAGATTGAAGAAGAGTGGCTTCTGAGCTGGACTTTTCTTGCATAATGTTAGCCATAGACTGAACTTGAGTCTCTTTTGAACATAAACTGCATTTGGGTAGATTACAGCTGCCTTTACTTTTGCTACAGTGACTGACACCGTAAGAGTGGAGCGTGCAGAGAAGAGAGGGGGAGGGTGAGGTGGTGCCCTCTGCCCTCAGGGGAGACCTGCTCTTGGAACCCTCGGCCCCAGGGGAAAGATGGGGAGGGCCCGGCATGCAGCATCCTTAAAAGAGCCCTGTATGCAGCTTTGGCCCATGGACAGTGGTGAGAGCACTGGACATGGAAAAGAAAGTGTCACCCTGGCAGACTTCTCCGGGTGGTGCCACGAGTGACATGGAAACACATAAAGGGTGGACCTGTGTTTTCTGAGGAGCAGTGTGTGGTGCGAGAGAGTCTCCTCTCTCCCTTGCTGAATTGAAGATTAGGGGTTTTTTGAGTGGTGATTGTTTGATTTAAAACCCAAGGTTTTGGTCTATGGAGGCTAACGTGTAGGGGGGTGGAAACTGGGGGAGGAGAAGAAATGTTCTGGGAAGGTTTCATTTCTGGTTTTGTGTGTGTTTAGAGTTTTCCTTTCTATTTCTGTTCTTATGTAATGTAATAAAGTTTTGTTCTCTGTTTTCAAGTTTTGGGCCTGCTCTGCTCTGTTCTTGACCACATCTCACAGTATCTCATTAGGAAAAACATACACTCGTGGGTGCATTAACATCTGGCCAGTGCTAACCCATGACAACTTATGAAATGAAAAATGTCTTTTGCATTTGCAACATGCTTGCTAACTAATTACCTCTATCTTGCAATTAACAGCAGTGGGTAAAAGCTGGCTTTCCTATCAAGAAAATATATACTAAACTTCTTTCATTTGTTGTATCAGTGCAGGATTTTTGTCCACAATACTGTCTTGCAGATACACCTCTGAATCCCTGCAAATGCATTTGATGGTGCCCTTGGAATTCTCAAGTACTTTTTAGCATTGAACTGTACAATTAAATTCTTCTTTGACAAACTGTGGAAATGCATTTTATGGAAATGGTTTGTTCTAGCTCACCCCTGGAAAATGTATGGTTTATCTCAAGTCTGTACTCTCCCTGCAGTATCAAGTTATCTGTAACTTCATTGGCTGGAGAATGTTACCGCGCCCCTTTGAACCTCTGTGATAAGAATGCTAAGGCAAGGGGTCTCGCTCTTTTTGCCCCCCTTCCCCTGGAGGCCTCTGGACGCTCTCCTTCCCTCTCCCCCCTTCCCCTTCTCCCCTTCCCTTCCCCCACTCCCGCAGGACCATGCTCCCTGCCTGGAGTGGGACTCTGAATAAACCCTCACCTCATCAGCACCTCAGCAGCCTTCTGAGTCTCTTTGCCTGCCAGCATGGGAACACCCATGACCCCAAGGACCTGGGGGTCTCCCGGGGGACCACCCCCGGGAGCCTCCCATAAATTTAAACTACGACAACAAACCTCTCTGGGCCTTTTTGAGGGATACTTTTAGGTGTTGTAGTGTTGCATTTGGAAGTACCAGCTTAGACCTACCAGGGGACACTGTGTACCTTCCTTATTTGCCCTGTCTTGACACATGATTTATATCCTCACTTACCAGCACACACACCACTGATACCTTTGAGCTTTTGATTTTTCTCAGCCTGAAAATCAAAGAGGTTTATTGCCTCAAACTGAACTGTGCCAGTATATATCAATAACTGCTATTAGCTAATTAACTAATGTTATTTCCTTCTATATTTATATCCATACACAGCTATCTTTGGGCTTTTTGTTGCTGTAGTGATAAAGGATAAATCAGATCACCTAGGAAAGAAAAAAGAGGAGGGGAAGTAAAATATGAAAGTATTTGATATTTATTACTGAAATTCTCAAGTGGATTACTTCTGCTGTGTGACCTGCAGTCTCTTTAAATGTCTAAATAGGGCAATATCTTTATTTTACAAAAAAAAAAAAAAAAAAAAAATCACATACTAACTAAAGCAGTAAAAGTAATAAATGCTCAGTGGAAATCTAAATATGTATTACAAAATTAATTGTTCTTATATGTGGTTTGTTTATAATTTAAATTCTTCCTCTTGCTGTTCAATGATGTTATAATGTTTGGACTCTATGTTGTTTGCTTTGCCAGGAAAGTGTGGAAAGTTGCTTTGGAAGAACTTGCTGTGGTATCTTAGAAGAACACAATAAAAGTAGAAATGTTTTGAGGAAAGAACATGGCCAAGGAAACTAGTTTTGCTCTTTATACCATATTTTCCCCCTCCCTCCCCCCCTTTTTTGGTGTGGAGGAGTGTTGTGTCAGAAAAACTCATGGCAAAGAAATAGGGAATACTGGAAGAGAAAAGAAGGAATAACAGCATATGATGGTCTCCTGAGAAAGCATTATTTTTACAAGGATCATCTATGTTATTTATCGTTGTCTAAAATGACAAGGGGCACAGGTTTTGGATAGGGTTACTAGAGCATTGGTGATTCCCAAAAGCCCTTTGAACCAGGAGTTATTCCAAGTTAATTCTGGGGAACAGCAAGCAAAATAGCTTTTCAGTCATGATTTATTTTGTTGCTTAAGCATTACAAATTTCTCTCCTAAGAAACAGCCTGATATTTTATTTGATTTAAATAAGAGACATTGGCACTGTTAGTGAGCCTACAGAGCATTTGAGCAAATTAGCAAAGGGGTTACTGCATCCATATGTGTGTTGCTTCAGGGATTAGATGAATCTATTCAGTGAGTCAAATGCCTAGATTTAAATATCCCACAGATTCGAGGAGATTTGTGGGAGCTGTCTGTATTCAGAAAGGACATCTACTGAAGGAATAAAAATCTGTGATAACCCAGTGCATTTTAAATCTCAGTACGAATACTTGTTTCAATGCAATGTGATTCAACTTCTAACAGTACCAATTGAGGAAAACTAAGATGCTATTTTTAGAAAAAGTAACTTAATAAGTACACTCTGAAGATTTGTAACTCTTGCAAAAACTTGCAAACTTTGAATATTTGGTCACAATATGCAATGCCTTTTATATCTTCTCAAAACTTTAGCGGATATTAATGTTCTTTTTTCTATGAATATCGTACAACAAAAAGCAAAAAAACTTTCTTTTCACTCTCCTTTTTTTTTGAAAAGCTGATATTCAAGAAAAAAACCCTCACAATAACTAAGAAGTGTTTCATCAATATTTTTACTTATAAAATACTCTGGTGGGTAATTTTATGCAAAGTTGAGATACCTAGGAGAAAGAAGTTCAGTATTTTTCAGTATATTTTTTTGTAAAATAGTTAATGAATGAATGTCAAGCCTTATTGACTAATATTTTCAAAGGGCTGTCCTGAGTCAAATCCTGCCAAGTGTCTATGGACCTTAGCACAGGTGAATTTGAAGTTCTGGGCATATTGGTGGTTTGGCCTAAAGGGATAGCATTTTTAAAGCTACTCAGTGAAAGAAAATCAATGAAACAGGTGGATCTGTTTTCTCTGCATTGTAACTATATTTAGGTTACTGGAAACTAATGAAATTTCATATTTTCCCTTGACTTCCTTTTTTCTTTTTTCTTTTTATTTTTAAATTATATTTTGATTCTTCTCTTTCCATATTTTTTGGTAGTATTTCAATTATTTCAAAATTCAAACAAAAAAAATCTTATGAAGTTTTTGTGTTTTGTCTTGTCTTCCAAAAAATAAGTTAAAGTCTTTTCATTTGTATTACTCTCTTAATAACTTTGACTAGGTTCTGACTTGAAGAGTTCTTTAAAATGTCTGTAGGTAACATCAGTTCTCTAACACCCTTTACAATGATGTTAGAGAACCGTATGTCACTGAAACAAATTAAAAATTGAAAGTGTAAACATGAAACGGATCAGATCATTAAGACAAAATCAAATTCTGAACTTTAAAATTTGTGGGTGGAATTGTAGGATGTAAATTGGCACTAGTGGCAATGCAATTGCACAATTTGAGATTCTGTTAGCAGCCAGTCAAACAGAGCCTAACGTGGTGCAGTGTGTTGGTTTGGGCTGGAGCAGAGTTAATTTTGTTCACAGTAGCTGGTCTGGGTCTGTCCTTTGGATTTGTGCTTGAAAAATTGTAGATAACATAGGGATGTTCTTGTCATTGATGAGCAGGGCTTGCACAGAGCCAGGGCCTTTTCTTCTCCTCAAACCATCAATCCCACCAGCGGGTGGGCTGGGAATGCACACGGAGCTGGGAGGGGACACAGCTGGGACAGCTGACCCCAGCTGACCACAGGGATACCCCACACCATTTGTCATCATGCTCAGCATACAGAGCTGGGGGAAGATAAGGGGAGGGAGGCAATGTTGAGAGACCTTATTTGTCTTTCCAAGTCACTATTCAATGTGATGGAGCACTCCTTTCCTGGGCATGTCTGAACACCCACCTGCCCATGGGGCTTTCTCACTTTTACACTTCTGTTTCTTTCCACCACCCCATTGGTGGAGGAGTGAGTGGCTGTGTGGTGCTTAGCTGCCAGCTGGGATTAAACTTTGACATTGATTCGTGGTAATTTCAAGAATTTGCATCTGAAATTCTGTAATTAATTTGTCTCATTTTATTGATTTCTAATTCTGAAATGGAATCATTGTTATTGCGTACATGCTTACATGATTTTAATCTGCACAAATGTCAAACATTTAATTTTTAAAAAGTTGTAAATGTTCCAAATCCTCGGTGCTAGAAAGAGGACACAGTGTTCTTCAAATATATGCATGTCAACAATAGAGCTCTTACAGCAAGGTCACTGTCAGTTGATTTAATGCTTAAATTCCAGTAGAAAGTACTTAGAAGTCCAACCATTATTGTATGAGTCACTTGACACTGCAGATAGAGTGAACTTCTGCAGATATGCATGTTGGAACTCTGGTTGTCACTAACTTGTGACTGATAGTGTAAGATGGCTAAATGATTAACTTGATGTTTGCATGCCTTGAAAACAGATAATAGATCTATGAAATCTGGCAGTATATTCAAGGCAACACACATAAAATACACTAATGTGGCATTTAAATTGATAAAAACTGTCAGCATTATACGGGAATGCTTTTCCATGTCTTCTACATCCTGCCACAACTAAAACTTTCAAGGTCTTGTTTTTCACTGTGTGACCAAATACTATGAACTTTCATGGCACCCACCTCATATGCTTAAGGCTTTCCTGTGAAAAACCTGTGGCAAATTGAGAATCCTTACCTGAAAAAGTTTAAAATTGGCTCAGTTCACTGTGCAGTGCTAATGTTAGCAACATCACAATTTATTTAACAAAAGTCAGCTTCAGCTTCAAAGATGATTTGTGACCATCATTCTAGAGGAGACTGCTCCAGTGGCAGAAACATTAAAATAACTTTTCCTGTCTATCTACACTGTTGTACAAATCCAAAAAGCAGGTGCTACATCGATAATAAGAATGACATTTACCAGTTTCTCTTTGATATGAAGTTGTAATTACAGGAAAAAAGCATAAGCTCATGGCAGGAATTGTACAGGACCAAAGTACATATCAAAAGTACTGGAAATAGGATTCTCAAACAATCTTACATCATAAGGGGAAATTATGCTAAAAGTTCTCAGGATTTTAGAATATTTTTGGTAAGGGAGAATAGGCTTCTAATTGTTCATGTTCAGAGTCAGTTATCATGTGGCAAAGTTTGCAACACTGTATTTTATTAGATTATGAGTAACTGGTGTGGAAAAAAAAGCTTATAACATTTAATAAAAATGCACCTAAAATGCTAATTTACATCTCTCTCTGATTTGAATTTTTATGGGAGGAGTAATCAGTGCTATGAATGGATAAATACCTGGAATTACTCCTCAAAAACCTTTTGCTCAAGCCATAGGTGAATTGTTCCTATTAGTGCCTGTTTGTTGAAGTTTCTTAGGCAGAAGGACACTATACAAACTCATCAACATCAATTTCTGCTGTTTTTACTTCCCTACTACATATTGACATAGTTTCAGTGCTTGTGGAGGAGACAAAACCATTAAATTTCTCAGCTCTTTAAAAACAAGCTGTCTTTAGAAATGTTCAGGAACCCAACTTCTTGCCAACATGTTTTAATTTAAAAAAGTGTAAAGAAATTGTAGGATTTTTGGAGGACTCAAGAGAATTCTGAATGAAAAAAAAAAAAAAAAGTTGCATAACAGTGTGGTTTTAAGAAGGAATTTAGTTAGATTGAATAGTTCTTAGTATTCACATGAAACACATGAAACATTTTGAAGGCATTGACAGCACCTTTTCCTCTGAGTTGACATCGACACAGAAGGAAGATCTCAGGTACTCAGTGCTCTGCACATGTGGAAAACAGGAGACAGAAGAGGTTTAGTTAAGAGAATTTTGTTTTGCCAACTATTTCTGCAGTGTTACTTTGAAAGAAAACTTCAACTCCAGGTGACCTAAAAATCACAAGCTGTGAAACTGAAATAGAGAAAAGTGTAAATTCTATGTCAAGAATGTATGATCTACACGATAGACTTTCTGGGGATGTTATGCACCCAAATAAAACATCACAACAAAAGAACCTCACTGAACAATACCATGTTCTGGTCCTCATATATAAACATTAACTAAAGCTGAAATTATATCCCCTGTAAGGTGGTAGAGCCAAGGAGTAGAACCATAGTGTTTCTTAGGGAGGTGAAGAGTTCCAGCTCACTGTTGGGAAATATTCTTGGATAATACCACAAAGCATTGCAATCACACAGGTGGTGGTCAAGACAGCACAGATATCATGAAATAGGAAAGCTTTTGTGTTTGTTTTGGGTTTTCTGTCATATCTCCCAATACAGACCTCTGACAGAGTGGCAATGCTCTCTTTTAACATTTATAGGTTATCCCTATTTCTCTTCTCTCTAGATTAAAAAAAACAACCCCTCAAAACCCACAAAAAAAGGGAACACTTGTTAACGATCATATTTGTAAATTCTTTAATATCACTTACAAAAATATCTCAGCATCTGAGAGGTGTAAAATTTCTGCAGCTTACTTTTAAAAATGTTATCGTTTTTTCTTTCTGGATCCTGTAAATTGATTATTGTATATGCCACGGGGATCGAACATTCCTTCTGTGTTTACATATCAAAGGATTAGATTTTAACATCTTCCTGAAGAACTAATTAAAACCTTAATTATTTTAAATGGTAACTACATTTTAAAGTATTAAAAGCTAGCCTGTCTGATGATGTAAGGAGATTGAAATTATCAGACACCCTCAACAACTGTTATGCCATGGCAAAACTAAACTTTCCAGAAGAGGAAAGTACTGTTTTTTTAAGATTTAACTAAGTTCATACATTGCATTTGCAGTGATTATAACCACACTACGAAACATTAGTGGAAAATTAAATGTTTGGTTTGGGTTTAATTTGGTTTTATTTAGCTTGATTATTCATTTGTTAAAGTAAAATTTTTCAAGGTATGACTTGTTTGCATTTTTGTTCAGGTTTTCAGATGGAAAGAACATAGCAAATTCTGATGAATTTGAAATCTATGCAACAGAGGAGAGAATAATGGCAGTCCCTAGGACTTGAAATCCATGCAATTTATTTAAAAAACAATGTTACTCTCTGAGACGAAAACAAATTATAAGATTTAGTGTAGACTGCCCTTGTAGTATTTAACCTAACACTGTTCCTATATAATGTAACTGTCCCCATGTTAGAAACAATGTCTCAGTTATTTTCAAAGGCATTATACTGAAGATTAATGTTATTCTTTTATCAAAGTGGATACAATAACCTTTAGAGTTCCACATCATATATTGTGCCCAATTCAATGAAATATTTTTCTCATCTATAAATTCAAGAAATCCTTCTATTCCAGCTTTTCTTCACACCTGATAAAAGCTTCAGGATTACATACATGTCTAATGAAACCATTCTCAATTTACAAAAATATGTAACTGTTATTTCACTCTTTAATCTTGTTAAGCCATTAAAAAGACTGTTTTTCCAGTTGAAGCCTGTTTTAAAGCCTGCGTTTACGCTTTTTTTGGCCAAATGGAATTATCAGTCATTATCTCAAATCACTAAAAAAATTACCTCCAGTCACACTATTCCCTGGCAAGGGATGTGTGTGTTACTTACTTTCTTTTCATTTCTGATAATACTGGCAAGGCTTGATTATGGTAATAAGTGGTTTTAGTCTACCTACAGCTCACTTTTGGTGTCAAGGGAACATTCAAAGTTTTGAAAGTTACTTTTTGTTTTAATCTCTATGTATTTAATTGCTAATTCTCCTTTCAAGTCTCTCAGTTCACACCATGATTTGGATTTTCAAAGAAGCCTGAATACCTCTAAAGGTTCAGCATCTAGTTCCTTTTAACTTTGCCTGAAAGTCTCCAACTGAATCTGGTTCTGTCATTAGGGAACCTTGATTAATCGAGAGACTTCTTGTCCTTCTGTTTGGTATCCAACTATCCATAAGCTGTTGCCTTTTTAGGCAACTTGCCAGAGATTCTTTCATTTTAATCCTCTCTCACTTTGTCTTGGATGTTTCACACCTCACTCCTCAGATAAACTCCTTTCTGTGTGTTTTTTTCCCCCTCCTCATTTTCCCCCCTCCCTTTGTGGTGTCTTTGGGAATTTGTTTGTCACAACGTTCATTTGATATTATTTACAAGATTTACACAATTATAAATGTGGGATTATGAAAATAAAATTTCTATAGCTAATGTTGGTATTTAGAATTAAGCAAATGAAACATCTTCCATTTTTATTCTGACACTATATATTTAAACTTGGGGTTTTTTTCAAGGTAGACATATTTTTACTTCTGTTTAAATTAGAAATACAGCCCTAGTGTGTGCACAGCACAACTGCCAAGGATGACTGAAAAGGTCACTGAGAGCTTCCTTGTATCTGTCAGCACTTGGGGATAAGTCAGCATTGATTTGTGTTTGCCAACAACCTCAGGTGACAAACTCAACAAGTGGGGCTGCCTTATTCCTGTTCTTGTTAAATACTGAATCTTTTCCTGTGCTGCCATATGAGCTAGGGCAATGTAAAAATAGCTTGAGAAAGTGTCTCCATTTCTCATGTGGAAGCCCTTCCTTGCCCTTCAGCTGGCTCCACTAGCCATAGGCTTTTTTCCATCACTGAGTTGAAGAAAATGTCTTAATTTAATCATATTTGATTTTGTTAAGAAATGCCTGGACCAGTGTATAATTTTATTTTTTTCCATCTGGCTAAGGTTTCTAATGCCGTTGAAAATTTTAATGTAGATGAAGAATTAAAAACTGGATAAATATTCTTTAGAGTCTTAGCTAACACCTAACTTATCTAAGCCTTATATTCTGGCTAGGTACAATTTGATGTTCTGCTCAGGTGATGTCTGGGTGAGGAGAGGGGGAGGAGCAGTGGCTGTTCAGGTTTCAGCAGTTTCTTAGAAATTCATTCATTTATCTCCAACAGTGTGGAAACATAGTGTTTCTGCAAAGACACAACCACAAACATCCAAGAGGCAGAGGTCTGTGGAGAGAGCAGGAGTGATGCTGAGGCAGAGCAGCTCCTGGTGTCCTTGGGAAGCTCCATGGTTTGACAGCTCCTTGCTTTGTCAGCCTGCAGGACTTTGGCTAGGTCCCTGTAGGCTGCAGGGTGGTTAGGTAGAGCTGACACACGGGGAAATAATCGTAAGGGTGACTAAAGACCTGTCAGGAAAAGTGGTCAGGATTAATAGATATAGGCACTTAGGTCTGCTTGCAATACTTAAGCATTCCTGCTCTGGTTTAGGCATCTTCCCTCAGGAAAAGTCTTTTGAATTTTTACAGCGGAAAAACAGATGTATTATCTCCAGGTAAAGCTTTCTGAATACCTCACTTAAAATACACCCTAAATAAAATTCTAGTTGCATGCTTTTATTTACCCATGATTCTTACTTTGGGCTTCAGTGCCACCAACACAGGGTTTACTTTTCCTCTCATCTGTGTTGATGGTCATCATATGTTTTCTCTACTATATTAAATCCTACACTTATCCTATCTGGGTTTGATTTTCTTGCTGCCTTCTAGCTTCTATTAGATAACACAGCAAATAAAGATGAATAAATAAGATTGATTGATACTGAACATAAGATACCACCTTTGTTCTCTAGCATGAAAACTGAGCAATACAAACACTACAAATAGGCATTCAGCAAAGGTACTCTGGGCAGGGATGCTAACTTTGTTACAAATTTGTTAAATGCAATATCACTAAAACAACGTATCAGTGTCATCTTCAGCAGTCTTTAAGAATCTGATTTTATAGATCTATGTGCCTGACAAAAAAAAAAAAAAAATTCAAATTATCATCTGGTGTATGTATTTAATAAATAGTAAATGATGGTTCCTGTTAGCAAAATGGCTAGCAAAATTACTATAAGTGTTTATTTTGTAAATATCTTCTCACTTATCTGCACCAACAACTTGCAACTCCCCAAGTATTTAGAAGTTTTGCTGTGGACATTTAAATTTTATTTGATCTATGATACACAGGTATTATTTATGTACTTGTGCTGATGATTTAAACACTTAAAAGAGAAGAAAACAATGATTATCTTTTTTCAGCAGCAAAAGAAACAAAACCAACTGAAACTTAAGTTGCGTACCTATGTCACTTTAAATTTCTCAGAAAATGGGATGCAGCAGGGACACCTCCATAGTGCCACAGCTCCTTCACTGCTGACGTGTTGCACACACTCTACCAAAGCTCCAAAAGGGACCCACGGTCAAACAAATGTCAGGTCAACAAGAGGATTGGGTAGGAGCTCCTGAAGGCTTCGTGTCAGGGATGAGAGAGCAAATGGTATCTGATCTGACACCAAGCTACAGTGGCAAGGGCAGAATCAAATCCAGCATCCAGCATGACAGAAAAAAGTCTAACTTTCAGTCATTTTTAATGTCTGAAGCACCTGGGAGAGAGGAGGGAGCTGATGCAAACAATGCAAACTTATGCAAACCAAGTGCTTCAAGTCACAGGATGAAGAATTTGTGACCTAGAAGACTGAAGACTTCATTTGCTATGTTACTTAACCAAGTTTCTTGTCAAATTCAGGGCAAATAGAAACTGCTTATTTCAATGACTCTGAAGTCTAAAGAACAGCAAATACACATGCATAGCAAAATATCAAGGAAACAAATTTCATAAGAAGGATGGGCTATCATCCCTGTGATGATGTAGGTTGGGCAGGTGATAGGTACACAGCCTAGTGCTCCAAACTTTGTTCCTGTGGGGATTAATTGTATGGTCTGTGGCTTATTGGGTTTCCATGGCCAGGCCTTGGTAGCAGGGGGCTAGAGGGGAAGCTGCTGTGAGGAGCTGCCTGCAGCTTTCCCTGTGTCTGACAGAGCCAATGCTAGCTGGCTCAAGGACAGACCATCCCTGGCCATGGCCAAGCCCATCAGCAGGGGTGGTGGTGCCTCCGGGGTAACAGAGTCAAAAAGGGACAACGAACCCCCTGCAACTGCAGCTTGAAACAGCAGTGAAAATATGTGAGAGACACAGCCCTGAAGACACCAAGAACAGTGAAGGAGGGACAGGAGGTGCTCCAGGCGCTGCAGCTGAGATTCTCCTGCACCCCATAGCACAGACCTGGCAGCTGGATCCTGGCAGCCCTTGGGGGACCTCACACTGGAGCAGAGATCCACCTTCAGCCCCAGGACAACTCCACATCACAGCAGGTGGATGCCTGAGGGAGGCTGTGACACCATGAGAAGCCTGTGCTAGAGCAGGCTCCTGGCAGCACCTGTGAGCCCATGGAGAGAGCCCACACTGAAGCAGATTTGCTTCAGGACTTGTGGCCCTGTGAGTGCCCCACCCTGGAGCAGCCTGTTCCTGAAGGACTGCATGCTGTGGAAGTGACCCACACTTGGAGCACTTGGTAGATGACTACAGCCAGTGGAAAGGACTCACTGGAGAAGCTCATGGAGGATCACCTCCTATGGGAGGGACCCCATGCTGGAGCAGGGGAAGAGTGTGAGAAGTCCTTGCCTGAGGAGGAAGGCATGGCAGAGACAAGGTGTGATGAACTGACCACAATCCCCATTCCCCTCCCCCATCCCACTGCAGTGGCAGTGAACAAGTTGCTGTTCAGGGCTCAGCTGCCTATAAGGGTCAGTGAAGAGCAGACAGAAATAAACTGTATCTTTTATTGCGCCAAACACGTTTGCATCTGAAACATGTTTTATTCCTCTTTTTTTTTCAGTTTTTCAACTGTGTCATTGCTCCAGGTGCCAGCAGCAGCAGATAAAAAGCTCTTATGAGTTCTTTTAGTCTCCGAATCCTCTGCAAAATGGTATTTAAAGGATTACCTGCACAAGAGATTCTGCCTTTGATTACTAGTCCATAATAGATTTGTTTTCTATAAACTTCTCCCACTTCTTCTTAAACTCCTGTAAAGGTTTTATCATGCACACCCCCTTTTGTCAGAATTTCACAGATAAGCTATGAGCTATGAAGAATTTTTTTTTTGTTTGGTGACTCATTTTTTAGCTACATTACTTTGATCTCCCTAGGCTTTATTGGACTAGTCCTTTCTTTTTTATTTTCTCAGTCTAACACGTGACTTTACAGGGAAGTATTTTACCCCTTACTAGGAGTTTCTTTCTGCAATTTGAATAACCTTTATAACTGTCTGTTATTATCTCTCTAACTTTTTTCTGCTTCCTTTTTGAGATGGTTTTGGGGGTAGTAGAAATTGCAAAGAACAGGATAGCTTTATACAATATCATACAACATCATAATATTTACTTTATTGTTTTTCTTTTCCTTTTTTAAATGTCTCTTTTCTTTTTTACTGTTCCTGAGTATTGAGCTGACATTTTCACTGAACTGTTCATTACAGGTCAATTCTTAAAATTTCACTCCTGTGAGGTAAAAATAATCTCAGAACTCATCACCTTGTATGTAAAATTGAGATTGTTTTTCCTCATGTGCATCACTGTGCATTTACCAACACTGATTTCATCATCCATTTCATTATCACTTTATTCCTTCTGGAGTTCAGTTGCCCTTGTTTTTATTACCTTGACTAACTAACTATCACCAGCAAATTTTGAATTCTCATGGCTTCTTCCTCCCTTTCTCCAGATGATTTATGGAAGTGTTGAAAAGTCCTGAAACAGCAAATATCCTTTGTGACTCCACTTTATTTATTAGCTAAATAAATTTAAAGGTCAACCACTAAAACTATATTAGGCTGTTTATGTATTTCCTTGTTGAATTTTCCCCCTTTAACAAAACGGGAGCTGAATTTTATTTAGGTGGTCATGCATTCCTTAAATACCAAATTTTTAACAACCTTGAGCAGATATGGCCAGTCAAGGATATAATTTGACAGACTTCCTTGAACCACAAGAGGGGATTTTTTCTGCTTAGCTAGAGTCTTCATATTTTTTTATGGAGACAATTTGCAGGTCCTCATGGTTCTCAAGAGATTTTATTGATGTGATATGAGCGGAAGCAATCACCAATATAAGTAATAGAGATAGATTGTGTGCTAGCCTAGCATTTATTATGTGTTCTTATGTTTCCATATTGAATGGTTGTGGACAATGTTAAAGTTGATACTAAATTTCAATGAAACTATTAGGAAAACTTCAATTCTCTTTATTTCATAAGTATAATTTTACTTTAAATCATTATGCACCTGGTTTTCAATGCAGTATTGGGCACTTTTGTTTGCCCTAGATTACACTATTACTGATTATAGTTTGATTCAAAATATGATTTCAAAATATATATTTAATTCATTAGATTTGGCAGGTTCCCAACCTTCACAGTATCTCTCTCCCAAAAGGCTTTTATGTTTCCAAGTAGAACACGTCAGATGATATCTGGAAATGAAGGTTCAAAGTGGTCATAACCTTATTTGAACAATAGAAATAATTGCATCAAGATAAAGCTCTAGGGGTTGTAGATTCAATCACTTTTAACTCTTTTGAAATGTGCTTTCACACTAGTGGTGGGTGAGAGTGCTTTAAATGCGGTGAAAAATATAATATCTGAAGAATGAAGTATTTTTTCTGGTTTTATTGTGCTTGAGCCAAATTCATTTTAAGATCACTGGGATTAGCCCTAACAATTCCCTTTAATTCGATCAAAGACATTGATGTCTCTTGTTAACACTTTTGCAAAAACAACAAAACAGATAAACAGAAAAAAATTATGGCAAATATAATATTTTCATTAAGATTGAAACATCTTACAGTAACATACTGAACTCATCCAAATTTCGGAGAAGAAAGGTCATTATCTTTTTGGGGGAGGGGGTTATGACATTAAAAGGCAAGATTTAAAACTACAAGCATGTTATTGGTGCTGATCTATGTTGCATCTTGTCCATGATTTATTTTTATTCTAGCAAAACAAAGTAGTTTTTCATTATCAAAATAGAATATTTGGTTGTTTCAGCACAGAATTACTTCGGAATAATCGTTATGCAAAGACAATTTCAGAATCACTAATTGACATGCATATTATTTGCAGTGTTTTTTACAGAGTCAGTGTTTTTTACAGGTTTCTAGGTTTGGGTTCTTTTTAAGCTGTTGGGAATGTGTCCATATGTTCAGTGGAACACAAACTGTTTTCCATTCAGTTCTATGTCAATGGAATAGAATATTCAAAATATTTTCAAAACTCCTATAAACATCACAGTATAAGTGGTAGAATCTGCAGATTTATAAGAAGACTTAGAGTCCCAGATCATAATAAGACTCTAATACTTACAGAGAAACTCAGAGAATGAATCCTCAGGACTTTTAGGGGGTAACCCAAGGATTTATAAGAACTTAAAACCAAAATGTTTTATTTGTGGTTACATTTCTGCTGGTTTTGCTGTACAAAGCCAAACAGCTTGCATTTGGTTGAGACAATTATTCCATGAAGACATCCTGTTATGGCTTGAAGACATAAAGATTAGTAAAATTCAGAACTCTGCTATCAGTGATGCTTTGTTTTGATAGCTAGCCAAGTAACTTTTTAGCAATTTGTGACTTTTACCATTCGAATTTGCCATCAGCTTCTAAACACTCATTCTTGTCATGCCTTTTTTCTATTAGAATGAGCATTAACTAATACTTTTAGTATCTGATCTCTGAAATAAGTCTATGTTGCAGTGAACACACCTCTTTATATCTTTTTTTGATAAGCTAAGTGAGGTGATCTGTAGTTATCATCTACAGAAATACATTTTCTACCCCACAAATAATATTTGTTACTCTCTTCTGTATTGTCTCCAGGTTTTCTGTCTTCTTTTACAGAATGTGGACTACAGAACTATATTATTCTGATAAGTCTTACTTATATCACATACAAATAACCACTATCCTCTTCTTTAGACAGCCACAGGTCATGTTGTCACTTTTTGCAGTAAAATTGCATTGACAGTTTGTGTCAAATTGTCTACAATTTGTAGCTGTACATGTGCTATTTTTATGTTTAGTCTTAATTCTGCCAGTTATGCAATCTGTTCCTCAGTATAGAGGTTTTTATTTTACAAAGATAAATTCATTTTGAGTCAGTTTAACCCAGATCCCTATTTTCTGCTACTTCAGTTGCTTTTTCTTTGGTGGATTTATGGCGTGTTTGTTTGATGCTTGCTTAGACACAGGTGACCAAAATGATAAAGACTTCCATACACAAAACAGTATATTTCAATGATTGGCTTTTTTCAGAAAATAAAAACTAAATACAGTATTTTCACAAACCCTATTAGTTATTCCAAGTTTTAAAAATAACATTTCCGTAGTTTTGAATCACAAGGTTCTGGAAATCTTCACGTTTGAACATGAACATTCTCATTCCCACACAAATCTTCAAGTTCCCAGAGAACAGAGCAGTACAGCCAGCCTAACCTACAGAGGCATTGAAAATAATAATAAAAAAAAGTGTATTGGTTAAATATAAAAAATAATTTAATTTAAAACGTGTATTTATGTTGAAGCAATTGTGAATGATTTTAAACTAGTATTTCTTGCATTTTTTCACTAGTCTTTGTTAAATAAAACAAGTAAGAAATGTCCCATTTTTTTTCAATTTTCCTTCCCTATTGTGCTATTCATCCTTTACTGACAGTAGCAAAGGGAAAAATGAAAATTAAGACATGAGTGGAGCAGTTTTATCACACACGTGAAGAAATTATCTTTTATTGACACCACTATGGTTGCAATATTTATTTGAAAATTTACGCCTTCTGTAATTTTTAAAGCTTTCAATTTTGTTGGAAAAATAATAGACTCCACAAATGAGGTCTAATTTTAGCCAAATTTTATCAGACATATCTGAGGCAATGCTGAGCATTAGATAAATTTGAATGGAGAAGATTTGGACCCCTCACACCTGACAAACACCAGAAAATTATTGTATTATCTGTTCTTTTAAAGACCTATTCTATTTTATTCCTCCTTCACTTGGCTCTGCATCCTCTATTTTGCCACCGCTTTTATTAAAGTATCTCCACGCACTTTACAAAATAGCTTTGGTTAATGTCTGATAGGAGGTTTTTTTAGCAATAAATAATCTTAAGAAGTGAGAGAAGCTTCCTAAATCACTGTGTTCTATTATGGACTGTAGTGATTTCATCCATACAATTTTTGAATTCTCAGTGAGAAACTGTGGATGCCTGATGTCTCTGTTTTAACTTTGATCTCCCTTAAAAATACTTACTCCTTAATCTAGTTGGTTACATTATTTTTCAGGGTAAGAGTTATCTCAGGAGGTGGCTTGGTGTGGCATTAAATGAAAATGGGCTTTTATTCACATACAGGCATTGAGGACAAAAGGAAGCTTAGCAGGAGGGAAGCTATTTACAGGAGTGTCTGAGTGCCCAAGTAAACTGATCTGGGCCTGACTACAAATAATATTATAATACACGAGGGTTTTATCATAAGTATTGAGAAATGTTGTCTTTGTTCATGATAAAGGAAGATACTTCACTAGCTTAGATGAAGTTTGCATCCCACAAAAGGAGCCAAACCCTCAATATGAGCTAAAGAAGAAAGTTTGTTTCTCTAATGTTCTAACTGAACAGGTTTTATGTTTCACATAAAGGGTAAAAATATATATTTAAAAATATGTTGCAAAGACTATGAACCCAGACTTGTTTTCTTCATTGCAAAGTGATGAAGTGGACAAGTGAAAGCTTGTGCTCTCTCAAGATGCCAAGGAAGAGCATGGGCAATACAGTAAAGCTGAGTAATTGTAAGATTTCAGTTCACTGCACTGGAGCAGGAGACAATACTAATAGTCTGTACTGTGAGAGATAGTGCCTGCACTCTGCTCAGACTCCCTTGTCTAATAGAACATGATGAATCCATGTACAGGACCTCCTGATGGGAATCTCCGTGTCTCAAGAAAACATTACGAGGCTCTGTCACGCCAAGTGACACAAGATCATGGGCTTAACACTTCAGTGTCTTAGCTCATCATGTTTGCTATTTGAAATCTGAATTCCTTTCTCTTTAGTTGACCAGTTGATACTGTATATGAAACAACACATGTTGACAAGCATATATGCTCGTAGATATTTCCTTCACTTCTCCTGTCTCATAGAGTGACTGCAGTTCCCTGACAGAGGAGGTGCAAGTGACACCAAAGAAGCTTCAAGCATCAGCACCTTGTTATCTAGAAGTCCCTCATAATCTTTTCTGTGTAACCTCCCATGGGCAGCTCCACACAGCTCTGGCTCTTTCTCTCCTTCTCTCTTCCTTCTACAGTTCCAACTCTTTCCTTCCTGTCCCTAGCACGGCCACCTAACCCTGGCTGTCCCTTTTATGACATCTTACCCTTTCTGTCCTTTGCACAACCTCCTGTCCCTTCCTCTTCACAGCACGGCCAGCAGACTCCAAGTGACCCCAACCAGCCAACTCACTCTTTATCACACCCATAGCTGTGAGGGCAAAGCTGTTCCCACGCTGTGTAATTAACACAGCTGCAATATCTCAGAGGCAAGATTGCCTTTAGCACTATCTCTATCCGTCCTCCCACAGTCCCCCTGTTGAATTCTTGGTGATGAACCTGACAAAAGTGTTTTACAGGCAGGCAACCCTCAAGTCGACTTTCAGATTAGCGCTTAAGATGTTTTCTTTAAATAAAATCTTCACACAGTAACATCAGTGGCTTTTTTTGTTGGTTGGGATTTTTCCCTTACTTTAAATTTTTGTAAATTTCAAATTATTCTACACAAAATTCTAGATAAAATTTTGGATATTAAGTTAATATTAAGTTAAGCTGAAGTTTCATGGAGGACTTCTGGGTTGTTGCTTTTTGATGGGGCTTAAATAACTTCATGCTTGAATCGTTCAAACTCTGCCTAAATGAAGGGAGTGTTAAAGTTCCACAGAAGTGGAACTGATAGCTACTCTTATACTTTGATAAAATCCAGCTCTACAGTGTTCAGCAGAATGGGGAAAAAATTTTATCTTTTACTTTTTCATCCATGCATATTACATAACACCATAACTGTTGTATTTTTATTATCTTGAAATGATGAAAACCTCAGTTGACAATAGCAGTTGATATATCAAAGCTTGCCAAAAAAAATTCAGAGATTTTGAAATTTCTTCTAAAACATCAGCCTTATCCTTCTGCTATGTATTTTAATGACATTGAGGGTTTCTTGAAGTATTTAATGCTACTCCATGATGGTTCCTTTAATCTCTTCTAGGTTCCTCCTCAAACACAAAATCCCACAAGTTTACCTGGTCATGATGAGACGATGCAAAGTATGCACAAATTATCTAAATCCAAGCATAAAACAATTTCATAGCCTTCTATAAAACCAGCTGTTGGGTAATGTTTCGTGTGACTATCAGCCAATGTAACTTAGGGGACAATTTTATTTTGTAATGAAATGTCGAGAAAGGACTTAAGAGCATACCAAGAAAGAGCTTTTGATATATTAGTAGTTAATGCTCAAAACACAAAACCTTTTCCAAATTAAAATAGTATTTTTTTAAAAGTTACAATTTAGAAGTGGTAGAATGTTTAGAAATAAATCACAATATAAGAATAAATGTTTACTACCACCCTTCTTTGTATCAAAACTTCACTTTTGTGCCTTGACTGTTTGTGTTTTTCTGTCATGTTCACTGAAGCCAACATGTCTTAACTAGAATTGGATATATATGAATAAACAATCAGCCTACCCTTGAACACAGCTTCATCCCGAGTTGTCCTTTGAAGGAAATAAGGTGAGTTTAATAACATTCTGTCCCCACATATCTCTGAAGTATACAATTTTTACTGGAAATAATTTAATAGTGAAATTAAAGGAATTAGATCACTTGAAAGAAGCATATAGAGATGATTACTTAGAGACTGAATTTCTGCCTGTGGTTAATATAATTTTATTTTCTCTTTTATTTTTCTCTCTACACTTTTCTCACTTGGAAATTGGAAAATGAAGCTATTGCATGCTATACAAGTAAGATACCACAGGATGAATTGTATTGAAATTATTCATTAGTATAAAACCAGAACTTTACCATAACAAGTGATACTATGAAAACTCTTACAATACACTTTGCAATTTTCCATTTAGAAGATAATTTATGCAACAGAATTGTGTTGTCCCATTTGAGTATCTTCCATTTGCCATTCCAACTTTTCTGGACGATACAAAATCTAAGATGGACAAGTCTTAGACATATCTTCCTTACTGACTGTAGATGATGTGTGATTTTTTTTTAATAGTGTAAAAAAAAGAGACAGAAGATGATCTAAATAAACATTTCTTTGTTAGCATCCATAATATTTCCTTAGGAGTTATGTATTGCAATGTTTATCTTCATTTATTTATCTAGTTGCTTGAAAAAGCTAACCCATGCTTCAAGTCCCCATAAAAAGGGTTTCCAGCTTCTTGTGAAAGAATGACAAAACAACTTTGTAAAGGGCAAGACTGAATTTATGAAATACCTCCCTTCTTCCCTGCTTATTTTTGTCTTGATTGAACACTGGTTTAAAATTCTCAAATCATTGAACAAAAGTTCATCTCTTGAATAATTCAATCAATATATTCCACTACCTATACAATTTGTCAATCAGCAAAATGTTTGTCAGTCTATTCAACCATAAAGTATTTTTATTCTAATCTTAAGTGATATACAAAAAGTTTTCTTCCACTTTAAATGTTGGTAGGTAGATGAAAGGATCCTTCAATATAAAGTTTTTAAGAAAAGAATGTATGTGCTTGATGAGTGAACTGTTCCTTTTAACCATAAAATTGCTCAGGGAGCTAATATTTCTCTGTCCTAATGTAATCATTTTGAATGAAAAGAATTTGTTCTATTAAAACAGAACTCGAAGTAAAACTTGCAAACCTGCAGAAATACATTTACAAACTATGCTGTAAACCTTCATCCAAACTTTTAAGCAGTAGTTCAATTAGAGTTCATTGTAAGTAAAAAACTATTATAAAAATGGGTTAGGATAAGGACTGAAATCCATTTGTAAAATACAGACATTTTATATGTTGTAAAATACAGAAATTATATGATGGCTTTATAAATAAGAATAAGAATGTGATTTGATGTTTGTTTTCCTTACTCATGGATCCAGTAGGTGAGATTTCCTCTCCAGGGAATTTTAGCACAAATGTGAAAAGTCCTGTAGGACAGATTTCTTTCATATATGAATGCTAATGAATATTCATGTGAGTCAGCTGAATCTTCACACTGCTTTCACTCTATTAGGCCCAAAAAAATCTTGCTTTTGTTACAACAAGAGCTGAATCAAGACCCACGTTTTCTTTAGTCAGTTGTCTGTAGTTGGTAGTTGATCCAGATTTAGCTTACCTCACCACATGCCAGTAAAAAGTTCCTGTGTATTTCCCAAGTTAGTGCATATTTTTGTGAGCCCCTTGCCTATGTCTACACACCTATATATATAAAGATAAGGGCAATTTATTTGATCCCTTAAGCCTTCATTTCCTTAGGAAAGTACTGTAGATGTATATACATGCACTATTTTCCTGAGCTCAAGAAGTATTTTGTTTCACTTGGACACAATACAGCCTTAAAATTTGGGTTTTGTAGAAAATGCAGGATAGAGATTATTCATGTTTCTATAAAAGTAAATATTTCTGACCAATAAAGCAAGAAGGAACTGTGAATTGCTTCATATGCTCTCTGTATGGTTCATAGCTTTTCTTCTAAACCAAGAATAATTATTTCCTACCTTGCTCCCTGTAAGAGCTTCACAGAGTTGAATGTCTGGAGCACTGTACTATCCCAGGCACTGTGGTGAGAAGGTCCATGTTCTCGACCCTTCCCTTAACTCAAGATTACCAATACCAGAATCATAGCTCCTGTTTACTTTGCAGGGAGGCCTACCTGCTACAGTAAAGCTTAAGCTCTCAGTCTGTTAACCATCCACTCAAAGGATGCATTCTAATGAAACTTCTCAGCCTGAATTATTCCTAGTGAGACATCCTGGTGGGTGAGCTGAGCTGGATGCAGAAAGCAGGCCTAATTCCTCCAGGCTGAGAATAGCCAGGGAGTCCTAGAAGGAAGAGGATTAGCTCATACTCAGCCCTGCAACAGGAGCACAGGAGGGCAGACATAACATAGATCCAGATAAATCTTAACTTGTCCATTTTAATGTCACCAATGATCTCCTCAATATTTCTCTCCCCATTTATTCTGCTGTCCAACAAAATAAATGGAAAATACCAGAGAATAACAACTTATGGAGCTGATGTGGGTTTGTCTGCTAGTCACCAGCTTTGCTTGGGCATTTCAAAAGCCTTGTCTGACCAGTGCTGACATATGGAGCTGCTCAGGGATGAATCATGAAGGAAACATATGGATTAAACATTTACGGCATTAAGATTCCATAGAAGCAGAAGGTGGCTTGTGTGGGCCCATAGGGATGATTCATAGAGTCACCCCTATGTTTTCTTGAGGGTGAAAGGAAACTTCTTTCCATTTAATATTGTATCTGCAAACTCACCACTGCTTTTATATCCATTTTAAAAGTTCATGATAAGATTGCATGGAGAAAAGCAGCATGACTTAGTAATTAAGGTGCAGGATTAACTTGTTTAGCTGATGGCATTCCTTCAAACTGCACTGATCAAACCTCTCATCTTTCCAGATGCAGAGCTACCAAAGCAATTTTATGCACAGCAAGGCTACAGATTTATGTACCTTCCTCGGGCTGTATTCCTATTACTGAAGTCTCTGGCTGTTCAGATTTTTTTTTAAAGCCTGCTTAATATCTGACATTTAAAAAAAAAATGTTATGCAAGAAATTTGACTGGAAAACAAGTTTGGGATTCTGCCATCCACTAAGGATGTTGAAATCTGCAAAGTTAAATGAAAGAAAACTCTCACAATAAAGGCCAATGCTTTTTACAGAGGAACCAATCTACAAAGCCCACTTGTTCCTTCTGTAGTGGAAGTGGCTCAAATAAGGAAAGGGCGCTGTTAAATACGCTTTCTGCTCTGCTGGTCCTCCCATTAACTCCCTGCCTTCCTGCTGCTGGGGGACAAAATGCCAGGATGTGTGACAGTGGTTTACAACTGGCACTGAATTGTTACTTCTGAGGAAAACCAAGCAGCTTTTGACAAGGCAGCCAGTGGCATCTGGAATTTTTGTAGCAAAAGTGCTCGAATTCAGAAGCAATTTCCTTCCACCCATGAGGAGAATCATAGCTGGCCATGACAAACCGGTGTAACAGATGTATTATGAATACGAGTGCAACATACATGGATAATTCTTAGCCAGAAATTTAATGAAGCTCCTTTTACATTTTTATGTGCATGCAAGTTATATATAGTCCATACTGTATATGGATATGTGCATCTAATTCGTACATACTAACAATTCAGTCACATAACACAATGCACACTCATTATGTATGACATGACACATATGTCTCACAGCTATGTGGAAATCATGATGATTTTGATTTAGCTTCCATTTTTCTTTCAGACTCTTTCTTGTTGGTTTCAGTTTTTATTTCATCCAACCAAAATAAATTCCCTGAAAGGTTTAAGGATCAATAAATTAGGTAAAAATTCAGAATAATTTTAGCTAATTTATTCTTCTGACCAAAAAAAAAAAAAATAAAAGCAAAAAGGTTGTTTTACAATTCATTGACTTCAAAATATTTTTGGGAGGATTTGGTTTTAGGGTTGTAAGTTTGGGGGCGTGGTTTTGTGGTTTTTTGTGGGTTTTTTTTTTTTGTTTTGTTTTTATGTTTGGTTTTGGGTTTTTTGTTTTGTTTTTGTTTTTCTGGTAGTCTTTTGGTTTTTTATAAGTAACTTAAACTTCTCAGTGTGTTATTTTACCTTGCATGCAACAAATTGTTCATGTCAGTTTTTACCAGCTCCTCAAAAATCCTTTGGTTTCCTTTTTTTTGAGCACACTTTCCAAAGGATTAGTCCCAACCATGAAATAAGATCCACATATGGATAGCAATTGCTAAATTCTCTTCAACAATCTTTCAGTCCTCATCCTTTTCAGGGAGATGAAATTGGCAACAATGCAAAAATTCTTGTATCACATAGACGTGGACTAGGAGGAATTGTGGACATATAATTTAATTATTTTGGAGGTGTGATTGTAGATTTAGCTATATAATAGGTATATGAATTTTCCTTTTTCTTTTTAACAGAGAACATAAAATGGCATTCACGAGCAAAGAAAAGAGAAAAAAGAAGTGTCCTGTCTCAGTTCTACCATCTCTTTTCACAGACCTCTAAACACCAGCCACCTGGAACCTGGACACTGAAGCAATCGAGGAACCCTAGCCATCAGGACCATCAGCTCCATCACATTTTTTACTCACAGCTAATTCAGGATAAGCTTGTTTTTAAACTATTTATTTCAATATATATAGAAATAATTAGTAATGGATTAGAACCAAATGTTAGCAATGCGTATTACCAACAAATGTCGCGGTGCCTTTGAGAGAACTCAGTCTCTCTGCCTGTCCCGCTAGCTCAGACACTGCAGCAGGCTGAAGGGCACAGCCAGGCAGGTCACACAGGCCTGCTGATCCCTGTGAGCTCTTGTCCTGAGAGGCTGTGTGAGGCGGTGGAGAATGCTGACAACACCGGAGAAGAAGAAGGGAGGAGCCAGTCCAGTAAAACGACAGATTTATTTGGGGGTCCCACAGCACCTCCTCACCACCTGCTGGATGCTCAAAACTGCCCCCGAGGCTCTTCTGACCTACCATTTTATAGAGCAGTGAAATGGGGTGTGGTAAGGAGGTTACAACCAATGGGTTTCAACTAAAGAGGTGGTACGAACATGGGGTGACATTACAGAAACCGATCAGGGACAACAGGGAGGGGTTTACACAGACTATGAGAAAAGATTGACAAATAACTGAAGAGCTACATGACTTTGGGGAATTACAGGGTAATACTAACAGGGGAAAAATGGGGTACAAGGAACATACCATTGTACAATCAACCTGCACAAACCCAATAAACCCTGAACTTAATTCCACACCACCACAAACAAATGTTGATTTAGTATTGTTCGAGTTTGAAACAGGCCAAAGTTTTCAGTCTTTTAAACAATGCTATTACAGTGATCTCCAATTCTCTTAACATAGATGTATATATTTGCATATATATATACATATATGCGGCGGTGTCTTCTCTGGACCGTCCGTCCACTGCCTCCGGCTAGCTCTGCACCGCAGACAGCGTAGAATCTGGGAGGCGAGCTGGCAGGTAGAGCAAGCCAACTCTGCCCCTGTGGGTCCTTGGCCTTGGGAGGCACCAAAGACTAGGTGGAATGCCACAGCAATGAAGGAGGAGGACAAAGAGACACTCTCTGGGTCAAGCAAGGAGGAGTTTATTCACCAACTCCTGAGCTTAGCCTGAGAGACCCAGGGAGAGCTGGGAGACCCAGAGAGAGCCCAGAAGCTGGTCTGCACAGGGTTATAAAGGATACAGTCAGGGGAGGAGAAATGGGGGTGGCCAGGCGCAGCTGGCCAATCCAAGTCAGTAACTAGGGAAGGTAAGGGGCAAGGACATGCAGTGGAGGCCAATCAGGAAGGAAGGGGAGGAGAACAGCTCTGGCGGGAAGGGTGAGTGGCACACAGCTGTGAGGGGCTAAAAATAACCTGGGGTGCAGGGACTGTGAGGCAAGGGATGAATAACAATTAGGTGGGGAAGGGGTACAGAGAACTGAACTGCACAAAGAACTTATGTTACATCCCCCTGGGGAAATGGTTTCTTCTCCCTCAGGGACCCCTGGAACTCCTGTCATGTAGTCTGACCCTTCCTTCCCCTTCTGACCCCATTGGCTGTGTGCCAGCTAGCCCCTCCCTCAGAGACCCTAAGATAAAGGGTCCCCTGTCCCCCGGGAGCTCTCTCTCTCTCCCGGGACATCAACCTGGAATAAAGGACTTGCAGCTAAAAGGGTAAGAGAGCCTCTTTTGAATCCTTGTCCTGTCTTTCTTGATATAATCCTATTAGGCCTGAGAAGGGCTGAGCTAGCTGAGACCCTTGGAGGGATACAGGATTGTATTGGTTGGCGCCCAACGTGGGTTTAATTCTAGAAACCCATGCGGAGCTGGAGACTTTTATGGTCTTAAAAGCTCTTTGGGAAGTTCAATTACCCTAGGCACTTTGGCCACATGTTGTTGCTATAGGTGGGTAGGGATAAGCTCGTAGCTTGTGGTTGCCCAGTCACGAGTGAGCTAAAGACAGGACCTTCAGTTGCTTCTGACTCAGCATATGATACCACGGACCAGGTAAAGTCCTCCGTTTGATCGGTACCGCAAACTGGGAGGGCGGAATTTTACCTTTGCTAGTAGCAGCGGGTGGGTTTTAGGACCCTGCTGCGGCGATTTTTTTTTCTTTTTTTTTCTTTCGTTTCTGATTGCCGCAGCCCGCGGACCCGTGGGGCGGCTCCGCACAAAGAGCCCTGCTTTTTGGGGAAACCCCGGCCCGGGCACGTATCCCATCGGCCAAGCAAGGCGGCGGGGACCCCCCCGGTGCCACCGGGGCTGGAGAAACGGCGCGGACGCGTGACCGCAGCCCCGGAGTTTTCCCCGCCTGTTCTCTCTGGTTATAGGAGACACAGGAGTTACATACAGCTGACTTTAGCAGCTGGAGGCTGGATTTTGAGCTAATAGCTTTCAATAATATCGAATCATGGGCATGCAGCTATCAGCTCCTCAAAAGAGTATATTAAAACAACTCCAGGACCTTTTAATTAACGTTAAAATTTCCAAAAGGCTGCAAAAACGTTTTGTTCGCTGGTTAGAACATGAATTTACTGAAGCTGAATTGCTGCAGATAGATACTGTTTCTTTTTGGGATTACGTGGGTACGGTAATCACAGATAAAGTCCAAAATAATGATCACGCCGCTTCTGTATTTATCCCAATATTTTTGCAAGCTCGTAACCATCTGTTAGAGTTAAACAAACCCAGCCAGGAGCAAAAACTTACCCCATGTAATCCCCCCTCTGATCCACCTTTATACCCGGGTTTACCTTTGTCCCGGGATCCTTTTAACAAAGCCAGTTTCTCTCCTCAGGATCACGGCGGGGGGGCAGGGGCGGCCCGGGACTTCTGCGAGGCGGCAGGGTCCCTTAGAGACCCCCTCCACGTGGCTGATAACAATGGCGGCTGCCATGTGCCCCGACCCTCCCCCCACGACCCCTTCCCCTCCCAACCCCCTCCCTCTGCCCCCGCCCCCATCCCATACCCCTGTGCCAACCCCTGCTGGCCTCCGGCAGCCCCACCCCACCCCTCCTCCCCCTGCCTCCTTCCCGGCTGCTGCGGCGGCTCAGGGGGGGCCGGCTCCTCCTCCTGCCTCCCCGGCAGCAGGGAGAGGGCCGCCCCCCTCACCCTGCACGGCCACAGCGGGGGGTATGATTGCCACACGGCGGGGGGAGGGGGACAGCCTGGGCTGCCCAGCCAGCACGGACAGAGCACGCTTTTCCTTCCCCACCCACAAGGGACTGATAACACTGTAACCCCGGTATCCCCAGACACGGGGGGTCCGGCAGCAGCTTCCAGACCCTTGGCAAATGCAGATGAACCCATTTTCTCTGTAGCTCCAGTAGCATATGTAGGCAAAAGGCAGGGTTCTCGGCAATACCAGCCACTCTCCTACCAAGACAAGAAAGAACTATGTAAAGTACAACGTGAGTTTGGCAGGGACACCCCCATCTTTAAAGGGATGTTTAGAGCCACATTTGATTCTAATGAAATGGTCCCTAATGATATTAAGGACTTATTCAGGTGTCTGTTATCTCCCTCAGAGTATGATCTGTGGGACAATATGTGGAAAAGAGCTTTAAGAACACTTTTACAGGAGATTCAGCAAAACCCTAATATGGCTAAAGACACTGAGAATAATGATATTACATTTGAACATCTTTGTGGTGAAGGTGTCTGGGCTTGCCCCGAAAAACAAACCCGAGTATTATCCAAACAAATTTTACTTAGGATTAGCAATGTTGCAGAGAAAATGTTTTATCAGCTACCATCAAGGGAAGGGAAAGGAAGTTATGTTAATGTTAAACAATTTCCTACGGAGAATTTCTTACAGTTTGTTGATCGTCTGAGGACACAGGTGGAACACCAAATACCAGATCCCGTGGTGCAGGCAGAGCTGATCAAAGAGATGGCTCAAAGAAATGCAAATGAGACCTGTCGTAGAATTATCCTCACTTTACCCTTGGACCCACCACCTACTCTGTCCCAGATGATAGAAGCTTGTTCCAGACGGGCAGAACTGTTCTGCACTTCTGAAGGACACCCTGGAACAACACACCCACAGCATACAGCCCCTGCTAGACCACACCCCAGCAGGCAACAGATGCCACCAGACCAGCTGCAGCGCATCATCTGCCTCCGCTGCAAGAAACCAGGACACTTCGCCAGATCCTGCCCTCAGACGCAGAAGCAGAAGAAATCCAACAAACAAAAAAACTGAATTTACAGCGCGTGCCCGCGGTTGATACTACAACGCGCAAAGATATAAATGTAGCGGGACTCACATTGGCAAAAGCTTCTCTCTTAAAGAAAAAGGGGGGGGAGGGCAGGTCACGGGGTGTGGGGGTGCAGAAAAATGTAAATGTTAAATGCTCAACTAACAAGGTTTGGCAGCCACTTGGCCGTTTTAGACTTGTAACTACCAAAGGTTTCCATTTCAGATCTACTGAGTGGATGGTTATAACAGTTGACCTGTCTAACATCTCACAGGACCTGACGGTTTACCACATGGGATTGGACAGTGAGTATTTTGTTATTGGGGACACAGCACACACACCCTTGGAAATTGAGATAGCTCCCATGACCATAAAGGGAAAAATAATAGGCCTCATGTTGTTGGCTCGTTGTTTGCACCCACCCTTTTATCTGATAGCGGGGCAAATTCTTGCCCAAGCCATTCCGGTTCCAGCAGAGATCACAGCAGACGGTAAATCACCAGAGGTCTACTGGACAGAGGTGGTGGGGGAACCTAAACCCTCTATGATGTGCAACATTACTTGTGGATCAGAGCGCCTCCAAGTGGCGGGAGTACTCGACACGGGAGCTCAGGTCACCGTATTGCCACAAAGCATGTGGCCTTCAAACTGGGAATTAGAGCCGGTGGCAGGCAAACTTCAGAGCATAGGAGGAATCTCAATGGCAAGGATTTCGAAAAACGTGGTGCAAATTGAGGGACCTGATGGAAAGGTGGCGAATGTCCGTCCTTTCGTAGCAGATTATAACGCCCCACTGTGGGGGAGAGACACCATGTCTCAGTGGGGAGTCCGATTGGTCATTCCTAAAACACCCCAGGATTTTTGCAAGTAGCCACTGTGGAGCGCCCTACCCAGAAGTTAAAGTGGTTAGAAAACAACCCCAGATGGGTAGCACAGTGGCCTTTGAGTAAAGAAAAGCTCAAGGCGCTGGAAAAACTCGTGGAAGAGCAATTGGCTCAGGGACACATTGTGGAGACAACTAGCCCCTGGAATTTCCCGATCTTTGTGATAAAGAAACCGGGAAAGGACAAGTGGAGGTTGCTCCATGATCTAAGAGAAATTAACAAAATAGTAGAAGACATGGGACCCCTCCAACCAGGGATGCCCACTCCAACAATGCTCCCCCGAGATTGGAAATTAGCTGTCTTAGACATCAAGGACTGTTTTTTCCAAATTCCATTGCACCCTGCAGATGCCCCTAGGTTTGCCTTCTCAGTTCCCACTGTCAATAGACAGGCCCCAATGAAGCGTTATCACTGGAGGGTCCTTCCCCAGGGTCTCAAATCGAGTCCTTTTATATGCCAACAATATGTAGCCTCATTACTGTCTCCAATACGCGCACAGAGGAAAGAAGCCATCATCCTTCACTACATGGATGATGTGCTAGTGTGTGGCCCCAATGACTCTATACTCCAACACACGCTTGACCTAGTGGTTAAAGTTTTAACCTCTGCTGGATTTCAATTACAGGAGGACAAGGTTCAAAGGATGCCACCTTGGAAATACCTGGGCTTGCAAATCAGTGCAAGGACTGTTGTTCCACAGAGCTTAGAAATTGGTTGCAATCCAAAAACTCTAGCAGATCTCCACTCCCTGTGTGGGTCCTTGAATTGGGTAAGACCCTGGCTAGGCCTCACAAATCAAGATCTAGAACCCCTCTTCAATTTATTGAAGGGGGAGAAGGAGCTGACGTCTCCCAGGGAGCTGACCCCAGAGGCGAAGACAGCAATCGAAAAGGTACAAAAAGCCTTGTCAGAGAGACAGGCTCACCGGTGTGAGCCAAAGGTGCCTTTCCAGTTTATTGTTCTAGGAAAACTGCCACACCTGCATGGCTTGATCTTTCAGTGGATCGAGGAAGAGAGAGATTCACTGTTGATAATAGAGTGGGTTTTCCTCTCCCACCAAAGATCCAAGACCATCACAGAGCCACAGGAGCTGATAGCACAGCTGATTCGGAAGGCCAGGGTAAGATTGTGTGAATTGGCAGGTTGTGACTTTGCATGCATTCACCTCCCGGTCAGACTTTCAGAGGAGGGAAAAAACTCTCCTGAGAGACTGACCAAAGAGATGTTTGAGCATTTGCTGCAGAGCAATGCCAGTCTCCAATTATCTCTGGACAGCTACAGGGGACAAATATCAGTCCATGCCCCGTCCCACAAGTTGTTCAATGAGGAATTCCACCTTATTCCTCATGAGAAAAGGAGTCGGAGACCACTCAAAGCTCTCACAGTCTTCACAGACGCATCGGGTACTTCCAACAAGTCCGTCGTGACTTGGAGGAACCCACGGACTCAGCATTGGGAAGCTGATGTTGAGTTTGTGGAGGGATCCCCCCAAGTGGCTGAACTGGCCGCAGTGGTAAGAGCTTTTGAGAAGTTCTCAGAACCAATCAATTTGGTAACCGACTCTGCCTATGTGGCGGGAGTAGTGTCCAGAGCGGAGCAGGCTGTGCTCAAAGAAATAGAGAACGAACATCTCTTCAGGTTGCTTTCAAAGCTAATCTATTTGGTTTCTCATCGACAGCACCCGTTTTACGTGATGCATGTGAGGTCACACACTGATTTGCCAGGTGAGATCGCAGAGGGGAATCGCCAGGCAGACTGCCTTGCTGCCCCAGTTGAAAAGGCACATCTCCCTGATGTCTTCCAGCAGGCAAAACTGAGTCACCAACATTACCATCAAAATGTGCCAGCCCTGATCCGACAATTCCAACTAACACGGAGCCAGGCTCGAGCCATTGTAGGTACCTGTCCGAACTGCCAGCTCCAGGTCATGCCATCAATGGGCATGGGGGTTAACCCCAGGGGCCTGGGCAGCTGTGAGGTATGGCAAACGGACATCACACACATTCCTAGTTTTGGTCGCCTCAAATATGTTCATGTGAGCATTGACACATATTCAGGTGCAGTGTATGCCTCTGCACACGCAGGAGAAAAATCCATACATGCCAAGCAGCACCTAGTGCAAGCCTTTGCAGTGTTGGGAATTCCAAAAACAATCAAAACTGATAATGGCCCAGGGTATGTGTCCAAGGAGTTCCTAGAATTTGTCCAGCAGTGGGGAGTGGAGCATAAAACTGGCATCCCTCACTCCCCCACAGGTCAAGCTGTGATCGAGCGTGCACACCAAACGCTCAAACAGGTTCTGGCTAGGCAGAACTGCTCGGCTTCGTGGATGACACCACAGCAGAAGCTCTGCAAAGCCATGTTCACCATCAATTTTCTAAACTGTTCATTTGAAAACATGAGTCCACCTGTGGTACGTCATTTTAACAGTGGTGATCAGTTTAAATTGTCTCAGCGTCCACCGGTTTTGATTAGGGATCCTGAAACTTGGGAAACCAGAGGTCCCTATGAGCTGGTGACCTGGGGTCGTGGCTATGCATGTGTGGCTACTCCCTCAGGCCCTCGGTGGATTCCCCAGAAGTGGGTGAAACCTTTTGTCCCCAAAAATCCAGCTCCAGCAGAAGGGGACGAGAAGCAAGTGACTGATGCTTCGAAGAGAAGACGCCGCCGGATGGAAGAGAAAGATCCTCCTTAGAGGTGGATTCCTTCTGGCAGAAACAGGAACTTTTAACATGTTTTAAAAATGTTTATTTTTCCCTTCCAGAGAAAACCTACCTCCCACTCAACCCTATGATGAACCCCATCCAAGTTGTCATCCTGCTAATGCTGAACAGTCTGGCAGCTGCATGGATCATCCCTCAGCCACGTCAGAACGTCTGGGTAACCCTGGCACAGACACTTCAGCAAGAAAACATATGTTTGTCCACTGCAGCAGCTAAGCTCCAAACATCCATGCTGCCCTCCGAAGCATGAACAACATGATTGGACAAGTGAAGCAAGAATCAGAAGATTGGATCAAGGAACTGTTCAAGGGCTGGGGACTCACTGGGTGGTGGACTTCTGTAGTCAAAACAATTTTGTTACTTTTTGTTATCCTTTTCCTTGTAACCATAGCATTCGGAATCCTACGCTGTTTGATTTTCAAGGCTATTAATGGCCTCATATCTTCTACCTCAGAAGTCAACCATATAGAGTTGGCAAACCTAAAGCGGACCGGTCTCCCTACCAACCATAAGTGGTGGGAAACCCACACTCCGTGTTAAACAGAATGTGAGAACTTCTCTCTGTGTCTTTTTAAACAAAAAAAGGAGGAGATGTTACATCCCCCTGGGGAAATGGTTTCTTCTCCCTCAGGGACCCCTGGAACTCCTGTCATGTAGTCTGACCCTTCCTTCCCCTTCTGACCCCATTGGCTGTGTGCCAGCTAGCCCCTCCCTCAGAGACCCTAAGATAAAGGGTCCCCTGTCCCCCGGGAGCTCTCTCTCTCTCCCGGGACATCAACCTGGAATAAAGGACTTGCAGCTAAAAGGGTAAGAGAGCCTCTTTTGAATCCTTGTCCTGTCTTTCTTGATATAATCCTATTAGGCCTGAGAAGGGCTGAGCTAGCTGAGACCCTTGGAGGGATACAGGATTGTATTGAACTTATGAGGCACAAAGGTACAAATCCCAACATCTCCCCCTTTTTTTGTTTTTAAAGTTCAGTGTGGTGTCGGCTGCCACAATCCGCGCAGAAGTCCTTAGGTTCTTGCCAAGGGCCAGGAGGAGGGTAGTCGCTCTCCTCATCCAGCGGGATTTCCACGGGAGTGGAGGCCATGGCAATGCGCGCGGGGGGAGTGCTGGAGGCCAGTCTCAGGATCATGCATTTAAGGATACCAAATAAAGCCAATGCCACTAAAAGAACCACAAAGACCATTAAAACAGACCTTAAAATAGATCCAACCCAGCCAGAGATTCCCCAGCCCTGAAACAGGTTGGAGAGCCAGTCATCTGTCTCCTGTCGGATCTGTCCCACCTGCTCTTGCATTTGTTGGATAAGTGTCTGGGTGCTCACCGCCCGAGTCGAAAGATTAAAACAACATAGACCCTCAAACTCCTCGCACGTGTGGCCGTGCAAGAGGAGGAGGTAATCTATGGCCGCCCGATTTTGGAGGGTGGCTTGCCTAGTTATTTCCTCATCTTTTAGGAGGTTTGTTAGGGCCTGGGATGTAAGATTCGCCTGTTTCGCAACCCAACATTCCAGATGTCCAAGCTCGCCCAGGGTCTTGGCAATGGCGACCCATGGTGCGAAAATCGTGATCGCGACACCTTTGGACTTTGACCAATGGGTAATTTCTGTGTCGCAGTCAGGGTCCAGATCTTTCACTGCACGCTTTTGGAGTCCAGAATTTTGTGCACCATTCTCTTTTTCTTTCAAATTCATAATTTGGGTCTTGTTGGGTGTGAACAGTCCCAGTCTCCCCAAGGTGCACGGACCTCCTAGAAGGTGAGAGGGGATGCCCGCCCAGGCTCGGTCGCCGCAGATGAGAAACACTCCGGCGGGCAGCTTGCGTGGCTGAGTGGCAAAGGATATCGGTGTTGATATCTTGGCGAGCCTCTCGCACCAAGATTCCTCCTGGTGCGCGGTGCCAGACAGCACAACCCTGCCGGGGGGGAGAGAGGGAGACTGCGGAGGGTGGTCGATCCTCACACAAACCTGAGCCTTGGAAGAGCCCAAGAGCTCAAGCTCGGGAGGCTCGGCCGACAGGACTGGGAGGTCCTGCAGAAATCTCCTCCACCCCACCAATGGATTGGCGTCCGGATGCCCATTTTCAAGGACGACGGAGTGTGACCCATCCGCTTGGCGAAGCGATTGGTTGACCACGCGAACAAGCGCTCTGGGCATTTCCGCAGCGGTGAATGGAATCCCCACTAGGCATGTCGACATCGGGTCGGAAGCACTGGCCTGATTGAGGCAGATATGGTCCTGCCCCAAGGCCTTGGCGAGAGTCGCCCAGACATTTGATTTCGGCTGTGGGACGATCCAACCGTGCCCGATGTTTGCCACGCAGGAGATCAGGAGGAGAAGGTGGAGGCTTCTCCTGGGGCAATTTGCCGCGCCGATGACCAGCCTGCGAGTTCCCTTTCTGATTGCCTTCACTGCAAGGGTGAGGATTACAATGAGAAACAAAATGATGAGAAGCCAACGGACCAAAGGCTGAGCCCAGCCTGGTACCCCCCAACGCCCGAGGACGCCGTCCACCCAGTCTCTCATCGTCGCCGGCAGCTCCCGCAAAGCGATCCACGCTTTGCCGATGGCGATGAGACACGACGCCAGGAGGGCAGTCAGGAGGCTCCACATCTTGAATCCGAAGGTAATGGTCTGCAACGAAAACTGTAGGGAATAGTCACTGACTTAGGTAAACCAGGATTCAGGAAGGAGAGGTTCAGTATATGAGAAGCACGAAGGGATCTCCCGGATCTCCTCCAGGGGGTTTGCGAACGAAACCTTGCGTTTACGGCGCAAGGCCGCGGACTTGACCTGTGGAGCTTCATGCAGTGGCTCCGCGTCCTCCACTGGTTTTTGCTCTCGCCTTCGTGACCTGGCTGTGAAAGGTTTAACCCATTTTGAGGGAACCCATCTGGCCCCAGAGGGCGTGAGAACGCAGGCGTACCCGCGCCCCCACGTCATGAGGTCATATGGTCCCTCCACCTGACCTGTTTCAGGCGACTTGACCATCACCGGCGGTTTCTTCCCAGGCTGGTAGTCATCGTGCATATTAAAATGCTTCACGACCGGAGGGTTAAAATTTTCGAAAGTGCAATTGAGGAAATTTAGTGTATAAAGTGCTCTGGCCAACCGAATTGTGGGGGTTTCCAATTTTAACATTCTCGTCTGTTGGTCAAGGACTCGTTTCAAATTTTGGTGAGTCCTCTCCACAATTGCCTGCCCTGTGGGAGAGTGGGGGATGCCTGTCTTATGCTCCACTCCCCATTGCTGGAGGAAAGCTGCAAACTCCTTGGAAGCATAGGCTGGGCCATTGTCGGTTTTGAGGCCCTTGGGAATGCCCATAAATGAGAAAGCCTGGATCAGATGACTGATGGCGTGAATCGCTCTCTCCCCTGCGTGGGCAGATGCATACACAAGGCCAGAGAAGGTGTCCACCGACACATGGACAAATTTCAGCTTTCCAAACGCCGCCACATGGGTGACGTCTGTTTGCCAAAGCTCACAAGCACTCAATCCACGCGGGTTCACCCCAGCGTGGAGAGTGGGGACCGAATGGGATGCACAGGACGGACACGACGCCACAATCGCCCTAGCCTGTTGGTGGGTAAGGTGGAACCGGCGCACCAAACTAGGAGCGTTCTGGTGGTGGAGCGAATGGCTGATTTGTGCCTGCTTGAAGACCTCAGGCAATGGGGCCACAGCAGCAGGAGCAGCGAGAGCATCTGCTCTCCTGTTTCCCTCCGCAATGAACCCTGGCAAATCGGTATGGGATCTACAATGCATCACATAGAAAGGATGCTCTCGGTGGGAGACAAGCCTTACCAGCTTCGAAAGCAGCTCATAAAGAGCCTTGTTGGACACCTCCTGCAATACGGCCTGATCAGCTCTGGAAACCACCCCCGCAACATAGGCGGAGTCGGTAACTAAATTGAGAGGTACGCGGAACCTCTCGAACGCTCTCACGACTGCAGCCAACTCAGCGATCTGAGGGGAACCCTCAACTGTCTTAATGTCTGCCTCCCACTGCTGAGTTTTGGGGTCCACCCAAGTCATCACTGACTTGTGCGAACTCCCGGAAGCGTCCGTGAAAACTGTGAGAGCTTCGAGCGGTTTCCTGCTCCATACACTCTTTAGTGCCAATGTGAAGTTCACATCCGAATTGAATAATTTGTGGGCCGGTCTGTGAATCGAAATTTGGCCCGTAAAGGAATCCAGAGCAAATTGGAGTGCTTCATTCTCTTGAAGCAGGTGTTCCAACATTGGTTTCGTCATCTGGCCCGTTGACAAACCAATTGGCATGTGAATGCATTGGAAATCGCATCCGGCCAATTCTCTCATCCGCAATCTTGCCTTGCGGATGAGCTCAGCCATCAGCTCCTGTGGCTGTGTCATCCTCTTGGGTCTGTGGTGGCTGAGGAAGACCCACTCTATGATCAAGAGAGGATCATTCCTGCCTCGACCCTTCTCGCGTGTGTGTGTGCGAGTGTCCCATTGAAAGATCACACCGTGGAGGTGTGGGAGCTTACCCAAGATGACGAACCTGAAGGGAAGCTCAGGGTCGCATCTGTGAGCCTGGCGTGATGACATAGCCTGCTGAACCTTCTCTAGCGCTGTGCATGCCTCTGGGGTAAGATGCCTGGGAGAACTCAGCTCCTCCCCCCCTTTCAATAAGTTGAAAAGAGGAGCAAGGTCCTCCGTGGAGAGACCCAACCAGGGTCTTACCCAATTCAAGGCTCCACACAGGGAATGGACATCCGCAAGGGTTCAGACCTGTGCCCGAATCTCCAATTTCTGCGGCACAATGGTCCGCCTGGTGATCTCCAAGCCTAAATACTTCCAGGGTGGCATCCTCTGGATCTTGTTGTCCTGCAGCTCGAACCCTGCAGCAACTAACGAAGCCGTTACACGGGCAAGCACTTGTGAAAGCTCCTCATCTGTTGGGGCGCAAATGAGGATGTCATCCATGTAATGATAGATGACAGCCCCCTCCGATGCTGCACGCACAGGGGTCAGCAAGGAAGCGATGTAATGTTGGCACATCACTGGAGAATTCTTCATCCCTTGAGGGAGAACCCTCCAGTGGTACCTCTTCCTTGGGGCACCTCGGTTAATGGTGGGAACCGAGAAAGCAAAACGCGGTGCATCGTCCGGATGCAGAGGAATTTGAAAGAAGGCATCTTTTATATCAATCACTGCCAGATTCCAATTGCGAGGGAGCATGGCTGGGGAAGGCATCCCAGGCTGGAGAGACCCAACGTCCTGAATGACGTTATTAATTTGACGGAGGTCGTGAAGGAGACGCCACCTTTTGCCATCCGCCTTGCGGATAACGAAGACTGGGGAGTTCCACGGCGACGTGGACTCCACAATGTGGCCTTTATCCAATTGCTCCTTCACGAGCTCCTCCAGCGCCTGTAATTTTTCTTTTGAGAGCGGCCATTGATCAACCCAGACTGGAGTATCTGTAGTCCAATTCAGCTTCTGAGTTGGGCGCTGTCCAACAGCCGCCGCCCTAAAGTGTGAGGGGTCGGGAATGTCAATTGTGGCCCCCCACTGGGCCATCATGTCTCTCCCAATCAAGGGATCCTCATAGTCTAAAACAAAGGGACGCACAGAAGCCAATTGTCCCTTCGGCCCCGTAATTTGCACCATGCTCTGAGAACGTTTTGCCAATTGAATGCCTCCTACACCCTGGACTGGCACTGGCGCGTTTTCCAATGCCCAATGTGACGGCCAATCCTTCGTAGGGATGATGGTCACATCCGCCCCTGTGTCAAAGACCAAACCCCTATCTACCGATTCATCGCCCAAAGTGATGGTGCATGGAATGATAATTTTGTGCCTAGGAGTGATGGAATGGACTGAACTGACAGTGACCGGTGTGTCAGAGAAAGTGATTGCCTGCGCAATCACTGTCCCTCTAGGCAGGTAGATAGGAGGAGTCGTGCAGCACACCCAGAGACCGATGGCACCAGATCCGTTCGTAAACATCACTGGATACACTTCAATCTCAGGCAGAGTAAATTTGCAATCACCAACGATGATGAACTTACCAAGGCGAAGCGGCCAGGCGTCGATGTCCGGCGAATCAACGTTGATGAAAGACCAGCTGGGTCCGGTAAGGTGAAGTCCCGATGTCAGGTGCAAGCTGCAGGAATGCAGAAAGGAAGAGCTCAGTGAACTGGGTAAAGCCATGTCACAGCCTTTGATTAAACATGTCACGTCCGGTGAAGTGTCCTGTCCTGTTTGACCCCCTTTGCTCCCGGCAGATGTAGTGCCGGTGAATTGGTCCGCCCGATTGGGGTCCACACGTTGGACGGACCCACGCTCTCCCTCTAGTTTTTTGAAGGATTGCCTCCCCGCTGCAACTTGGGAGTTGCCGGCCTTGCTTTGTTGGGGCACTCATTTGCCCAGTGTCCTTGCTGTTTGCAGTGGTAGCAGAACCCGGGTTTTCCGCTGCGACTGCCTGAGACGGAAGGCTTGCGACGAGGCGGCACTGCAGGCTTTTGAGAAGGGGTCCTTGCTTCTGCAACCTTGAGCCTGGCAGGAACGGAGGGCTGGTGAGGTCTGGACACACTGGGAAGGTGCGGCTTCTGCAGATAGGGCACCTTGGCATCGCAGACCTGGAGCATGTCAGCAAGTGTCCTCGGCGGATCTATGGGGAGACTCAAAATCGCTTGCCGACAGACATCGTTAGCATTTAAAAAGGCCAATTTCAAAAGGACATGCTCACGCGCTGAAACTATCTTAACTTGCGTCTCGACTGCCCTGGTTAATTTGTCCACGAAATCCACGTAGGATTCCTGAGGACTCTGCCTGATGCAAGTGATGGGAGGGAGTTTTGCATGGGGCTGCAAAGCAAAGAACGCAGTGCATGCAAGCTCTTTAACCACCTGAAGGACTGGGACAGGGATGAGTGAGGCCTGTATCTGCGGGGTGGAGAACTGAAGTTCCCCAAAGAGGAGGGAGAGGGAGATGGGATTGCCCTGGGTGTCAGTTGCCGTGCTTTCGTCACTCAACAGTGTGGGCAGTTTGTCCTTAAGCAGCCGCCTGAAGGCCGTCTCCCAGAGCTTAAATTCTGAAAGACCCATCAGGCAAGCAAACAGCTGCTTGAGGTCAAAGGGCACCACTGTTGTGGAGGAAAGCTCAGCGTGAAGGAGACCCCTGAAGTAAGGACTGTCCCTGGAATAATCTTTGTGCGCCTTACACAATTCACGAATTACACTTTGGCCAATCGGGAACCAATGGGATTTTGGGGTGTCACTACCGCGTTGCCGCCGGTAAGCGACTGGCGCAACTGACAGTTCCACTTCAGGATCCCAGTCACTGTCATCTTCCGGTCCGGTACCGTGGGAACCGGAAGAGAGAGTGTGGGAGTCAGGTAACCAAGATGGCCTCCTTCCGGGGCAGGGCAATGGGCGGGACAACTCCACCTCCTGGGCGGGTCGATGGGAGGGATGGGAGGGTGGGAACTTCGGAGTAGTGGGTGGGGTTTGGGACAGGAAAGGGTTGGTCTGAGAACAGGGAGGGTGGGTGGGACGAAAGGGATTTCGGGATGAAGAACTGGGGGAAGGGGATGACGACCACGAGGCTGAGTGACCGCCATTTTCTGCACCACAGCCGCCATTTTGTGCCGATTGTGACGCAGTTAAATTAAAGCTAACACGGGGATGAGGGGATGAGGGATAACAAGTACGGGCAGATCCCCCGACTGCCTGGCCAGGGCAGTCCGAGGAATCCTCAGCAGTCCGGCCGAGACTACTGAGGCTGGGGGAACGGGAATCCTTGAGAGAGGCAGAGCTCGGGGATTTTTGCACCCCGACTCGCTTGAGAATTCCCTTCGGGGAACGTCCAGGGATAGGACTAGGGGATGGGGAAGAAGGGGCAGACCGCCTGGTAAATGGATTGGCAAGGGACTCATCATTTTTCAACGCAGTTTTCAACTGCAAAACCAGATATGAAAATTTTTGCGCCTCCTTTCCCCGGGACTGGCCGAATTCTACAATTTTCTGTTCCACTGTCCCCCAAAATCGGAGACAATGGACTTTGTCCCGAGAAACCTCCTGGAATTCCTTGCCAAGCCATTTTACCAGCCTCTTCAGGCAGGTCCTAGAAAACTTGGCGCCGCTTGCTTCAAGCAAGGCGACGCAAACAGAAAAGACTTCTTTGTCTGCCGCTGACAGAGACGCACCCATGTCTCTCAAAAACTGGTGTTAAAAAGCGGCTTTCACCCTGAGACAAGTATAACAGAAAAAAACCACAAAACTCAAAAAACACCGCAAGCTTAAAACCCGCAAACACCACACACTCTCTACAGCTGCTATAAAACCACCAACACACGGGGCGCGATGCAAAAAGAAAACCTCACTGTCAGCAAAAACACGCAGAAGCACTAAACAAACTGACAGCCTTGCGTGCCGTCCCCCACGGCCACGCACACACAACACAAAGGAGACAATCAACTAAAGGAACTCAAAACTCCAGGGCCACCAACCGAGGATAAAGGACCGAAAAATCCAAATCCCCGGGATCGCGCGATCTTCCTCAGCCGAAGGGCTGATTCTCCCCTTGCTCAATCTGAGCCGTGCCAAATGGCACTCGCTCTCCCCGCAGCCAAGGGAGGCAACAAAGAAGAAATGTTTTCCACTCACCAACCTTGGAGAGGGACCTCGGCTCCTGAAGGGGGTGCTGAAACCGTCTCAGGGGATTCTCCTTCCGTAAGGACCGGCAGTGGAGTGTGACAGCTGCCGGCTGCCCTCACGATCCTCTGGGAGCGCCTCCCTGAAAGGACTGCTCACCAAGAGGTGATGGGACGTCCAAGGATTCTCTTCACAGTCTCCTAAGCTAGTCTAGGGGACTGCCAATCCACTCCGCAGGGGTCTTGACGCCTCTTCCAAGGCCCCGCAGTGGGCGCCACCAGCGCTGCGGCGGTGTCTTCTCTGGACCGTCCGTCCACTGCCTCCGGCTAGCTCTGCACCGCAGACAGCGTAGAATCTGGGAGGCGAGCTGGCAGGTAGAGCAAGCCAACTCTGCCCCTGTGGGTCCTTGGCCTTGGGAGGCACCAAAGACTAGGTGGAATGCCACAGCAATGAAGGAGGAGGACAAAGAGACACTCTCTGGGTCAAGCAAGGAGGAGTTTATTCACCAACTCCTGAGCTTAGCCTGAGAGACCCAGGGAGAGCTGGGAGACCCAGAGAGAGCCCAGAAGCTGGTCTGCACAGGGTTATAAAGGATACAGTCAGGGGAGGAGAAATGGGGGTGGCCAGGCGCAGCTGGCCAATCCAAGTCAGTAACTAGGGAAGGTAAGGGGCAAGGACATGCAGTGGAGGCCAATCAGGAAGGAAGGGGAGGAGAACAGCTCTGGCGGGAAGGGTGAGTGGCACACAGCTGTGAGGGGCTAAAAATAACCTGGGGTGCAGGGACTGTGAGGCAAGGGATGAATAACAATTAGGTGGGGAAGGGGTACAGAGAACTGAACTGCACAAAGAACTTATGAGGCACAAAGGTACAAATCCCAACACATATATATGTATAATCACTTGCAATAAGTTGAAGAAAACTGTGATTATGAATCATGTTAGTAAATATTGCAAAGAAAAAGGGTGTTTTAGCTTAAAATTATACAAAAGATGTAGCTTCTAGTTAACTAGGAACACATGCAAAATGTGTGCAGGTCTGCTTGGGTAAGAATGCAGAGACAAACTACAGGAACTGTGCATTTTCCAAGGCATTATGCCTACAGTCTGTGACAGATCAAAAGAGTACTGATGCAATACAAATCTTTGTACACCAGTAGAAATTATATCAATAAGCAACATGACTTGAATATAACTTGTATTTTTGATTTGTTTGGATAAGGTATTGGACTGGGGAATATAAAAAGAGACAAACCCAACAGAAATCTACTGAACCATTGCTTTTTTGATGTGGCTCCTTTTGATAAAACCAGGCTTGTTCTTTACTTACATGCATTCTTCTGAACAGGAAACTAATATCTATGAAGTATAGAAAACAACCTTTGTGTGGAGTAAATGCAGCGGTTCAGAACTTAAATAATCTTCTTTCCAAACAGATACATTTCTAATGATTGCATTTGCTTTGGGTTTGTATCTTTTGGTTTAGAAACAAGGTGAATATGAACTATTAGAGGTCTCCTTGGGAAACAGCTGTTCCTTCCATTGTTATATGTTATCTAATTTACAGAAATATTTTAAATACATGACTATTGGTCATACAGTGTTCTCTGTAGTGTATTATATTTTTTTTCTAACAATTAATGCCATGGCAGGCCATTTTTAAATGTTACTGAATCCCCTAAGCTATAGTATAGAAAAAAATTAACTTTGCAAGTATCTAGGAAAATGCAGCCAGGCTTAAATGATCTGCGGGTTTTTCTGTAAATAAATAAGTGACAATCACTTAGTGATAGAATTAGGAAAATTTTGTCTGAAAAAAAGAAAGAAAAGAATAAATCAATGTTTAGAATTTTAAACAATAAATTTAATAATGTAGAAAACAAGTCTCTTAGGCAAAGTTTTTGTTCAGTATAGTTTGGAAGAAGGAAAAATTGTGCTGTTGATTGAAGACAGTTCAAAGCTCTTAATATATAATTAGCCAATTAGGTCTGATTTACATGGAAAATGCTCTTGTATAAAATCAGTATGATTGTGCCCACACAATCATGGTATTCATTCTGAGATTTCACTGACTATTTTTCAGTTAATTCAAACCAACTCACTGACCTATAGATGTTGGCACAAACTACTCCTATATGTCATTTTTTTTCTCTCTCTCTAATGTAAGAGAGAAAAAAAATAAATTACATATGACATAATAACAAAAGAGAGAAAAAAATAAATGACTTATATTGACATAATGACAAATAACATACTTAAACTCCAGGAATGGGAGATCAAAAAGTGTCAATACTAGAGTCAAAGAAGTCTCTGAGTTGTGAATTGCACAATCTGTTCTTGTGTTTTTCCCTATTTTCCCAAGGATGTATCCATCATTGACTAACGCCCCAGTTATAACATTGGGACAGTTGTGTCTCTGTACTGATTCTTCTTTTCTACTTTTGCTTGACAGCTAATATCTCCTGACTTGCATATGAATAGTCATATATTTTTGTGGGACTAAGTACCTTCTAGTAAAGGAATATTTGCATGTTGTTTGGGTATTTTTATTGTTCTATATGAACATTCACTGGAAAAATTTAGGTCATTATTGTACAAGAGTTTGCAAACTCATAAAAGCTGTCATAATTTGAGGATTACTTATAAAGAAGTGAAAACAAACAATCAAACAAAAGAAAAAAGTAGAGGTTATTTTATGACTAGAAAAGTGTTGTTATGACTAGACTAGACATAACTAAACCAGAAAAGTTTAGTTATGACTAAAGTGTTCACTTTAGAAAATGTCATCATATTGATAAGAAAATGTTTTCTCTGAGTCTGTTATGCTTTTCCACAATATGAATGGTCTCATCAGAACATGAAGCACACGCTGCTTTGTCAAAATGTTACAGGCTGGCCACATGAGCTTGACTTGTTTATGAAATCCAAGCCTTAACTTAGTTCTCTACAGATAAAAAGAATAAAAACTTTCAAAAATATGGGGGTTTTTGTGTAATATTATCACTCTTGTTGTACAAAATACAAGAATTCAGTTCACTTTCAAAAAGTCAAAAATAATTGCAATTCTAAACCATGCTGTTCCAATGCTCTTCTGCAATTATAAATGAAAATTTATATTTTCTAAATGGCATAATCATAAAACGTCACTATCTAACACAACAATAATAAAATAATGGATGGGGTTATAAAACTAAGAGTGCACTAAACATGCTGAATTAATTTTCAGTTTGTTGGCTGTAAAAGAGTCTCTCGTAATCTTTCATTAAATACTACATCTGTTTATAAAATAAATTTTAAAAACTAGTATAAATAACAGGTTTTTAGAATATTTTCAGGTGGCAGTCTATTAGGTTGTATTTTGCAGTGATTTTCATGTTTAAGATGGAAAGAAAAACATAACCATAAGGAGTAGTAAACTATTAAAGCTAAGTAATCTGAGGGAACATAGCTAGCCATAAAGAAGTGTGCATCAGATGTTGTTTGTATGAATGCATGAACACATTTTTCATCATTAAATGAGCACTTTTATGTGGAAAGATTCAAGCAAACTACCTGGTGTTACTTATATTCTCTCTCCAGCTGCTTGCTGTACTAAACAAAGGGGGTGACAGAGACAAGCATTAAACAGTACCATTAGTCTCCTACTATCTTCATGTTTAAAGTAATATTACACTCTTTTTCAAACTGTTACAACTGAAACTAACAAATAACCTAGGTCATCATGCTTTATCTCAGATTATTTGAAATTATGAGCTTTCTGAATTCAGTGTTTTCTAAGATGTGGTTAACGAGCTCATTTTATAAGCAAATGCACTAGCTAAACAGAAGGCTCTTTATTAGTGTTTTGCAATATTGCTTTACAGTTTGTTGGGAGTTTATGACAACGTTCAGCTCACTCCAGAATAAACTTGAAAACTCACAGAACTTGGTGTTACAATGGACTGCTGTTTTGATCGTGCATATTTTTCACTCAATAGCAGTAATACTGAAATTTGGTTCTGACTGATTTTTAGGATCATTGATTGATTTTTGGCCATGGAATTGAGTGAAACAGACTGAACTGGCTAAAGTGGACTTGAAATTGGCAGCTGATCTCTCTTCCATTTTTTTCCTGTATTAATTGTTCAGATTATTATTTTTTCCTGTGCATATTAAAGAAAATCCATTCATATCATGAAACACTCTGATTCTGCTGTGATAAATGCCAGGCTTTAAACATTTTAGCCTTGTATAGGTAAAAGATGAATGAAAAGTGTTCTATTATCAACTGCTCACATCCTGCTTTAATTTATTAGCTCAGAGTACATATACATCTTCTGAAATTAAAAGCGCAATATTTCACTGCTACTTAGTGTAACAAATAAGCTGTTATTTTTTATAGGTGGCAGTAAACCCCAATGCCATAAATGGAGATCAATAATAAAGAGATAATACCTTCTTTGAAAGGTTTATTGGCTAAACACAAATTTTAGAGTGGTAGAATTCTGACTGATGTACAGGTGCCTCCTTCCAGTCTCCTGGCTGCCCCAGAAGAGCGTAACCACCAGAACCCCCAAGCCAACTTTCTCCCATGTAAGTTCTTCCTTTCTGTTGTTTGAACCATGCATGCTGAGTTACCAGGGATGAGGTATGATTTGTGACAAGAGGGACAGAAAGCTAAGATGAGCCTGAAGGCCTGGGAGAGTGTCTGAGCTCTGGAGCTCTTGTTATTGAGAGCCTGTATGTTGAGAGGAAGGTAGAACTTGGAGTTAGTGCTTCTTAATGCAGAGACACATATATCATCAGGTGTCACTGGAAAAAAATACAGTTTTGCTTTTCCTACTTCAAAGAAACGTGGCATCCTAAAGTTGCAGTCAGAAGACATGGATGGTAAATTAGACACAAAACTGTCACCTACGACATCCTTACAATGCTCAACCTCCTACTTGTTGGAACCTTCAGCCTGTTTCAATGTATATTTTATTATCGTGGAGTTGTGTTAAATGCAAGCAGTGGTTTGTCACTAGAAAGCCAGGATTTTTCTCCTTTTCATTTTCTGGAAGCTTCCCGTTTGGCCCTGGCTGGCTCACACACCCCAGGCCCAGCGCCTGCAGCGGCCACCTCCGCGGTCGCTGCTCCTCGAGCGCGGATAGCGGCGCTGGGCAGAGCTGCCTGCTCGCTACGGCTCTCAGATGTGGGGTGTCTTGGAGCAGAGCAAAGGACGGACAGAGGGGCTTTCCACGTGCTTCTCAAGGCCTTATTCCCCAAGGAGTGCTGTAGCCAAAACCGAATCTCCCGCACTTACAGTGTCCTTTGGGGAGGAAAAGGGGGAAGTTACAATTTTCCAGCCAATCAAGGACACAGCAGGGAGGGGATGAGGAAGGGCTCATGATCTGACAGCCAATAGGGAAGGCAAGGGGAGAGGAGAGGGTCACCAAGGGGGTGTTGTAGAAAAGGGGAATTCCAGGGTGGAGTTAGGACTGACAGGGATTTCTCTGAAACAAGGGGTGGGGATTTGGGAAGGATTGACATGATGTAAATGAGGTAGCAGGTGTGTTTGGAGAGTGATGGACAACTGGGAGAGGGGAGGGGATAGCTTGGGGTAAAACCAGCCAAACCAAACATCAGGGGGATAATAGGAACAACCCATAAGGAGAATAGCTTATAATAACTTTACAATGACTTATCAAAAACCCACCACCACACCCATTGGATTGTTTTGGGACATGGCTAAATAGCAATGCTTTCCACTGATCCTGTGAAATTTTCTGCTGCTTGCAGCGTTCTGCAAAATACCTTGGAGAAACTTTCTCTCTCTTATCAGAAGCAGTTCCTGACTCTTGAAATTCTGCACCTTTGCCTGCCATCCCACTGTTGAGCTATCTTTGAAGATGGTCTACGTTATGCTTGGAAGACATTAAGACAGAAACTGTTCCATGCTGAATTATTTAAGCAATTGCTTTAATTGGTCCCACACACAGGTGTCACCGTGATATTTCCTGATCATTCATATTAAAGTAGAACTTCTCCCTTTTCTCACGCTCTGTCATGTAAACAGGAGATTGTTTTTTGTAAATACTGCTGTTGTTTATGGAGTCTTCTCTGAAGAGGAGAGGGTTGAATGGCAGTCCTTTTGGCCAATTGTAGATGTGGGTGGGAATGCTACCCTCCAATCCATGGACACCTTTCTGAACGTATATAAGTAATAAACAAAGGGCAGGACTTTTCTGCCCTGCTGCATCTCTTTCAGTTCCAAGTGTTGGTGTGGTCTTTTCAGCGTGGCAAACAGTGACACACAGGTTACAAGCATAAGGGATACAGCTTCATGTAGAAATGCCTGACTTTCTGAAGGCCCCTGAAGACCTAATCACTCATTGAGGTCACTCATCTTTCAGACACAGGCAAGAAGGGCTTGGACACCTGACCCTGTGGGATAACATGGCTGAGTCTGCAAGCAGAGAGGGTGAGAAGTAGAGAAGTATTAGGACAAAGAATTTATGAAGGTGGAAAAGGCACATAAAAGCTTTTGATTCCTTCTCTGTCAGTGCCAGCCAAGTGTTGAGACCAGAGCCATCCAGGAAGCCAAATTTGCCAAAGACCCAGAGGCAGAGTGAGGGTATTCCTCAGACATTTGTCCAGCACAAGAAGATGTTGCATTCTGTGGGAAATCCGCATGCTTCCCACCTGGCCTTCCACCTAGGCCCCTCTTATACACAGCTAGACTTTCACAAGCTGCAACCAGTATCATAAACATGTGCTTGATGTGGACAGTCTTTTCATAAAACACTAATGCTTTACTCTGTGTGGAAAACAACATCACAAAGTTACTGAACTATTGCTATTCTACAAGCACCTGTGAACCTTTTTTTATTATGTGTTTGTTTTACAATTTCAGTTGAAAAGGAGAAGCCTAATTTTTTTACACATAGAGTCTATGATGGTGGTAGGGAGGGGAATCTTTCCTGTGGCGAGACTTGTGTGATGGAATGGGGAGAAGAAGGCCCCTATAATTGCTGTTCTTTAATGGCTGTAGCATGAAATAGCAGCCAGTGCTTTCCTTTCTTTATATTTTATTGAGTGGATGAGATTCATTGATCTGCTTTCCCTCCCCTATTTGCTTTCTTTGTGAAGAATTCAATTCTACTTTATGTTCAGAGATTACTTTTTCATGAATTTTAAAGTTTAGTGAGGTCACTAGTCAGGTTCCATCTGCTACTGTATTCTCTGGAAAAGCACATTTCTCAGTTTTCTTTTATTTACTGTCAGGTTTTACTCTGTTTGGAGGATAGCTTTAGGAAATTGCTAGTATTTATTTTGAACATGTCTGGTGATAGGGAAAGCTTTCAAGGGTTTACAGGTAAAAATGACCTGATACATGGACCACTTTTGTACACTGTTGCAGTCCAGTGCCTAAACAAAACAAACTCTAATATTGTCAAAAAAAAAAAAAAAAAAAAAAAAAAAAAAAAAAAAAAAAAAAAAAAAGGTTATTTTGAACAGACAAGTATTCTGAATGAAATAAAGCTATTTGCTAAATCTAGAGACCAGGCTGGAGAGAACAAGTTTATTTGGGGATTTGGGGTTAAAAAATATGTACTTCAGCAATGGGAAAATGCCTCAAAACTAGACTGCTACTAATAAAACTGTGGCTATAAAACAAGGAATTGTAGGATTTAGAAGTCTGGGAAATAATATATGTAGGATTCCTGCAGAGAAATTCAAACAGTCCTCCCAGTTTGAGTGCACATGCTTTGATTCATATTTTCTGATGATGTGCATGGTGCCTAATGTGAAACACACATTAATTAAAAGAGATCATTCCCTATGCAGTTCTAGTGCTTTTCACTAGAACTGTAAAAAACACCTCAAAGAGGAATACTTGAGAAATTCATAATGAAGCTAAAGAGTCAGAGTTATGCTCCATGCCTTCTGTCAACCGTCACAAAGAACAGTCTGAAGTTGCCTGCTGTAAAAGATAATTGCATTATCTCAAAAAGGGATTTTTTGGAGTGGAGGCAAGGTAGATATTGGTTAGTGATAATGACTTTATTATATCCTCTAAAAGCCACATTTTATGTTATAAATTCTTTAGTTCTCTTGCGTTCTTACATAATTATCATTTTTAAAATGTTTAAAAATCCAAACCAAATAAATACTTCTTATGGAAGAATGAGAATAAAAGCAGGTCAGTAAGCGTCATACAGGAGGAAGGCTAGAGCAAGTTAGAGATATAAAGCATAAGTTTTGTTTATAGTCTTTAAGATATTTTCCTTCAGACAATGCCCCTCCTGCTGTTTGGAGGAAAAATAGTTGACTGCATGGAGTAAATCTATTTTCATATTTACAGAGTACTTGACATTGGGCATTTCAGCAAGTAGTAAGTTTTCTTGCTGTACAAGTTTCATTTTGTGTGTGACAACAGCAGAATTGCTCTCAGGCACACCAAATTAAACTAGCAATAAAATCTGAAATAGCCTACTTTTATTGCACAATGACGTTATTCTGTTGTGTACCTTCACAAGTTATTTAAAGCCTAAAACTCAAAACTAAAAACATTTTTATTATAAGGAGGTTGGTAAATCCTTTGAGTGATCATTAAATTTGTGACTGTATGGATTAGGCAACACTATTTCTCCAGGAAAATAATATTTTTGTGAATAATATCAGAAAAAAAACATTGATTAGAATTTCAATGATCAGTGAAAAGCTGAAACCACATTTACTCTTGCTTGTTTCCAATGCAAAAGCAATATTATGAAAGGTTATTTTAATATCTTACTACTGAGTAATTCATAGTTACAAGTCATATTTATAGTGGGTGGTGAGGCACTGCAACAGGTTGCCTAGAAAAGTGGTGAAAACCCCATCCCTGGAAGAGTTCAAAGCCAGGTTAGATGGGACCTTGAGCAACCTGGTCTAATGAAATGTGTCCCAGGCACGACAGGGGTGTTGCAACTAGATGACCTCTAAGGTCCCTTTCAACCCAAACCATCCCATGGTTCTGTGATTCTGTTGAGCTGTAGATCTATATTAGCCCTCTTATTTACAGATGGTCTCCTTATTCCTCAGCGTGGAACATTTTTCCTTGCTGATACCAGGAGCACAAATTCCAAGTCCTTATACCATTATAGTAGTTGTAGTTTTTTAGACATGAAAATGCATGGTCAGATACACTCCACCTGTTCTTCTTCCTGTCTGGGCCTTATCTCACATGACCCCCAGGAGGAGCATGCTGCTTGCCCTCCCTCCACAGAGGCTGACAAGTACTGCTCATTCTGCTCAATGAAATTTCTCTGCAGTCTTCACATCTCATATCAAAGCTCATTCTCTTGCTACTCTCTCAGCTACCTCTACTCTACTTAGCTACTGACTTCTGAGCCTTCTGAAGTCACATCCCCTAAAATATATGAAAGATCACTCATTGGATGCAGTAAGGAAAATTCACTAAGATGAATACAGAGTTTTGCTTCATATAACGTGTATTAATAAATATAATAAAAAAGTTGAAATTATTTTTGAGCTTTTGATTGGAAAGGTCTGATTGTTTTGGCTGAACTGGATGATGGTCTTAGCTACAGAAAATGTTTATATTTCCTTTTGTTCTTGTTCATTTATCTGTGAGTAGAAGATAATAGGCAAATAGAATTGAAAAAAGGAATACAATGATAGCTTCTGACCTGCAAAATAGCCACAAAATACAGGAAAGATTTTTCCAGTGTTATTTAAAATGCTCTAGCAAAGTGGTTGCTTTTTGAAATCAATTTCAGAGGCAGCTATTTAACCCTATTTGCTTCCAATTTTTCAATAGACAAGAAGCTCAACTCTTTGGCTGTACAGCCGCTTGTGAAGAGAACTCTTTCACATGACAGCACACAACTATTTACAGTGCAAGTTTAATTATCAAACATCTGGTTTCCATAGCAACAGAAGGACATTTACTATACAAAAATAACTTGCACATTCATTTCAAGGCTAGTGCATATCTAAGATGCAAGATTCCAAAGCTTGGGCTGAATCAGATCAAAGTTGCAGTGACAAATTACTGTCTTGGCATATAGTGTCACCCCAAACCCATCTAAAAAGTTGTGTCATTTTGGTGTTTCTTTTCAGTAAGAATTTTCTGTCTTTAAACCAAATGTAGGATAAATAAATATGTAGAAAGAGAGGATTTCAGAAACTTCTCTTTTTTTTTGCTGGTGGACAGTTCCCTATGAATGACAATTTGTGAGTTGTTTTCAAAATATTAGTCCTCTATGGGGAACAAAAATTCTGTGAAAACCTTTTTTTAAAGTTAAACTCTAACTTTAGGCACGCATTATCCAAGCAAAATTACTGTAAAGTATTTTCATTCACGGTTAATTTTTTGCTACTGGAGTTTTGGTATTAGAATTGCATTGCTTTTTCATCGGTGATTGCTCTAGGGTATATAGCCATAGAATACATTAAATGCAAATTCAGCAATTCTAAATTCAGCAGGTCTAAGCCCAGAAAAACACAGGCTGGAGCTGCTCAGGCATTAACACTTATTTATAATACTAAATGATTGAAAATGAGGGATGGAGTCCAAATAAACAAGTTTATCTGGTTTACACCATCTATTAGGTCATGTTATATAACCAGAAGTTTCAGATCCGATCTTCAAATTCTATTAAGATATATAGTTCACTTCCATAATGCAAACAAAAACTGATCTTTCTCAGAATGAAATCAGTTAGTTGTAATAACTGTATTTAGGATTTCAGCACTTGGACTCATATCTAATAAGCTTCTCTTCCTCTGTGAGTAATAAAAGACCATTTTGGTGGTAGTACCGTAGCAACAGTTTAACTCCACTTTCTCATGCACTTTTCCTTGTCACCCTTATCTGAGCAGAAAAATGCCAGTTTCTATAATTTGCACTGGTGTTCAACATGTCTGCACACTAATGATCAGAGCAGAAAAATTAAGCACAGACTGTGTTCCTGTTGATGGAGAAAACTTAGCTGGCTGCTGTCTCCTGTTCAAGCTTTCCTGTGTACATTGTGTATTTCAGCAAGGAGGGAAGGAGTGTGAAATGAAATGTCTTTGCATCAACAGATTCAGATAATTTTAGCTGTTGGAAGTTACATGTAACAGAAACAGTATTGAAGTTCTAAAATGTTTAGTACATTGTAGGCTAAAAACAACATCTTTAAAGGCATCCAGAAATGAACTGGAAATGCAACTGTTGGCAGTAAAGTAAAACATTCTTGTTGATATGCAAAAGAACAGCCATCTTTTACACCTTGTGAAATAAGTGGCAAAGGTCTATAGGCTCCAGGAGCAGGTTTTAAAAATTCATGTTGGAAGGAGGAAAATATGGTGCACATAGCAGTAATTGCAGCTGAAAGACTAACAACTGTTGTTTCTTTACTAAATGGAAATACACCTTATCATAGGATACTGAGATGAATCATAAATCAAGAAATTGTGTTGTGAGTGGAAACTTGGCCCCTTGAAGTTTTGAATTGATTCAGAGACCATTTCACGCAACAGTTTTACAAGAAAATGCTCTTCGTTATGAACAAATGAGCAACAGTGTGAAGCCTGCGTACTAAGTACTGCATCTATCCCTCCATCAAGGCAGCTAATATTCACTGCTCTTCTGAAGGGTAACAGTGGGCCTGGCTGGATGAGTCTCAGGCAGCAATGTCCATTCCACCTGCAGCCTTCACCAGACAGGGATGAGCTGACAGTCCTCGCTGCCTTTTCTGATGAAATAGGTCTGTAGAGCTGAATGTCAGTTGCCTAGCTCCCACATCTGGTGACAAAGATCAGATGGGACAAGTAGCAAAAACAGAGATTATTTAGAAGGCTAAAGTGCCTGGCAAACTTTTGTCTATTAGAGATATTCCAGAGCTTTAAAATTCAAAAGTCTCAATCTTTTGAGAGAGAGACTGAAACAAACTGAAAATTATGCAGGACAGATTTGTTCTCATGACAACAGTTTAATGGAAATGGAAAAGGAAATTAACCCATTCTTCTCATGAAGGGAAGATTGAATCAGTGGTTTAACTTCTAAATGCTTCTAAAAACTTCTAAGTAAGCCAAATTTAACTGGAAAAGGAAGTAAGGTGATTATGCATTTGTTTATATGCTTCTTTTTGAGACCTGCTTGATGTTTGTGATATGCTATTTTGCAACCGTTAATGGCATTTTTAATACGTTGTATTTTTTGTAATAATTGTAGCAATTGGGAAAATCTTTAATGTTTTTTCCATTTCCATAAATAATTCATTAAAATGCCTTTTTTAGAGTTATACCCCTGCCCAGTTGCTTTGTTCTTTACACTACTACTACTTTTCCCCACTGTTTCTCCTCTAACAGATAGAATCTGCCCTGTAACTATTTTGTACTGATGAAGTGAGATACTAAAAATTTGATTTCCATTCTTCTTACATAATTAGTTCTCCAGGTCACATTTTGGAGCACTGATATTTTTTCTATTGCTTATTTCTACTAGATATCAAAGCTCCTTTTTAATTTACTTATCCTAGCTTAAATCCCTCTTTTTGCTTGTTTTTGTGGTTGTTTCTAATGAGCTTGATGCCACTAAGATTAAAAAGGACTTTAAAAAAATGAGCTGTAAAACAGCTTTGATCTCCTAAGGTAAAGCATATTTTTGTGCAAGACTTTTTCCTCTGAGGCATGTTAAGAGTTGAATTGATCTAGAGGGAAAAGAAGAAAGAAAAACAGGTGGGTGAAAAAAATGAAGAAGAAGAAAATGTGTGAACTTTTAATAAAAATTAGACCTGCTTACTTTCAGCTTGTGTTACAAGCTCTTTCCTGCATTTTTTTTAAAACATACAAAGAATCCAGACCTCCATTGTTACAAATTCATTGAAGTAAAGAAGCTATTTTCCTGAGAAATTGAATAAGAATTTGGCATGTCAAAACTTTTTTTTCTCTTTGATATATGTTAATGTTCCTTTAATTGGGCTATGCTCAAGATTGCATATTAATTAAAAACTAATGAAAGGAAAGAAATCTACCTTGGATACAATCTAATCCATTGCATACAGATCCAAACAATTTCCTGGTTTTTTAGAGACTAGTTAAAAGCTTTAAATTGTTTAAACAGTCTTAACACCACATAGCAACCTAAATCTAAGAATGGAATATGCCATTTTAGAGATTGTGTACACATGGACTAAGATTGGTTTCTATCATAAAGAGCTTATTACCAAAATTTAGCCGAGGACCGGAAGGCAACGTCAAACAAAAATTCCTGAGTGATAAACTGGCAAGGTCAGTGAACTACAAGGTTTTGTGTAAGGAGTAACTTCAGTCACAATATGCCAGTTTCAATGTCATTTTCAGTTGCTCTGTTTTCAGTTTTGTGAAAAACAAGGTCTGAGAAAGGGTTTCTAAAAAGTCGCTGCTTGTCTCTCCTAAGGACCCAGGGGAAGAGGGATTGTTGGGTTCTTTGCTTGCTTGTTTGTTTTACATTCTCAGAAATTCTTCTCCTGTATGGAAGCTGATATTTTTTTAAATGCTTAAAAGGACAGAAAGACTTGGGATTATGTTCATCATTTATCACAGCTTTACTTTCATTATTGGTTGTAATTATTTATAAAAGCACAATTGGAATTAGGCATCTGACTGTCCTTTGTGCCCTTGAAAATCTCACCCTCTCTACATAATTTAGTGCATACAATTAATATTTCTCAGTTTAGTTTAGACTTTAGACTTGATTATGGCTTTTGCCTTAGACATAAAATTGCTTTAGGAAGAAAGGACTCTTTCTGAATCTTTTTCTCTTTTGTCAGAGATTAAAACAATATTTTTCATTTCTTAGAGGATAAATAAAGATTTTGGTTTTAGTTCTGTTGCAAATAGTGCTGCATTAGTATAACAGCATTGCATTTTCCCTCTCAAAGGGAATCTAGGTGTTCTTTGCAAAATTTGGACCTGGCAAGTTAATGCAAAATCAGTGCCCCTCACAATGAAAGGGGAATCCACTAATGGACTGTCCTTAGAACTAGTAATAAATGAGGTTTATGTTTCTCTCATTGTCTTTTACTAGGGTACAGTTTTCCTGCTCTTTTCACATGGCGCAGTCCTTGATAAGTTTCAACATCCTCTAAACTTAGACTGGGAAATCGTGCAAGCTTGACCAACTCTGATGATTCATAAGATTGCTCATATTGTAATAAAATGAGTTCTGACACATTTTCAGAAAGAACAAAGTAAATGACAGAGACACAAACCAATGTACAATCGCATTACTGGTCTTTGTATTTGTAGAGCCTAAAATCAAGTCTGATAACCGAGAAAAGTTCACCTCTCAAAGCCATTCTTTCTTAAAAAACCAGGTATCAGGAGCCTAAATCATGACTCTCTATGCCTAGATCTGATACTGATGAATTGCTTATTGACCTCAGGGCCCACTCAATGCCCTCTGGATGAGGCAGGGAAGGAGGAGGCAGATGACTGAGAAGAATCATCATCTGTTAGTGCACAAACATGGAAGGAGTCTCACCTTTTGTCAGGAGGATACGTAATTGGAAAAGTTGAAAGCCAGTGTACACTACACGCAGCAATGGGAATAAAGACCTGCTTTTCCTTTCCTGAGCTGCAGTAACAGAGGTCTCAGGAAATTTCTTTGGAGAAGCTGCTGATTCTGTGATTCTTCTGGAAGAACTGTGTGTCCATGCAGTGTTCAGCTGGAGTCATGCCATCTGTTTCCCTTATTAAAAGAAGCTAGTTATGAGCAGAGATTAAAAAAAAGGTGAAAGGCAAGTTGGAGAAAGAATCAGACCACTTATTAGAGATGAGAACACAGATCCAGGTTATGTCAGAGGCTGAGACATTTTCACATGTAAAATTCTGCAAATGTGATGCTTTGCTGAGATTGCCTTATCTGAGAAATGCTCATTTATCAGACAGATAAGCAGATCTGTTTTAGCTCTATAGCTGAATAAGCATTTGTTTATCTCTCCTAACTCAAATAAAAGCAAAATTTAAAGATGAATCAAGAAAATAAATAAAGGAGCTTTTATGCAACCTCCAAACAGCAATTTAATTTTATAACAACCAGCAGAGAGCAGTGCTACTTTGCAGTTTGAATGTGATCACATTACAATCTTGAGAGCTTTTTCAGCAGAAACTTAGCAACGCTCTATCTAGACTTTTTAAAATATCTGCCTTTATAAAAGTTATTATCTCATGTAGTCTAGTATTTTTCCTCTGAAATTAATCAGGAGTAACTGGAAATATTCTGACAAATAGGGGGAAGAAATTTCATTTCTGTTCCTAGAATTTGTTTCACTTAACCAATATATTCAAATTTTCTCCTTATCCATTTAAATATTGTATTAAACTGCTGTAGAAGGAAAAAAAATCCCTCAACTGTCATTTGGAATTAAGCAGTAAATAAGTACAACAGATCTCATACATGATTTCAAACACTTCTAGTGCTGGAAATCTCTTATTTCTCCATCTGTTTGGATGCAGTGAGAACATCTGAAGCTACATCATGAAATGAGGAGTCTTATAATAGGTGGAAGATGAAAAAAATGCTTATTTTGGAAAAAGAGAGAGAATTCATGGCAGACTTTTCCTTCATTTTTACATCTTGTTGTAGTGAAGGTAGATATGATTGATCAGACATCAATGTAACAACATCACTTTGAGATATGTTTGTCCAGAAAGTTATGGATTTTCCTGAGGAAATTTTAAGAAGTGAATACCAGAAGGTGTGATCTTCACAGAATCCTGCATGCCGAATCTAAATCTGAAGTAGTACCATAATTCTAGCCAGTATAAATGGGCATGAATAACAGGTTGCCAATCTGCCTGAACAGATTAAAAACACTGTATGTACTTAAACCCCAAAACAAGTAGTGTTATTAATCCTATCTACATCTTGGGAGGTAAAATTCATAGCTGAATATTGGATACTTATTTTTTCTTCCTATGTATATATATTTAACTTCTCTCCTGAAAACTTGAACAGGATTAGATTTTTGGAAGAGTGGATTGGAAGATTTTTCATCTTTCCAAGAATACTTTAAAAACATTTGTATGATCATTGACTTGCCATCATGTGTTATGATTCATAGGACTCTTTAACCGTCATGCTTATTTTCTTCTTGGGCCATCCCAAGGTACATAGGAGATTTTTTATCCCAAAAGAGTGTCTAAGAATATCATGAATATTTTTCACATTCTTAGTGACAGTGTAATTGATTAAAAAAAAAAAAAAAAAGGATGAAATATCAGGCTTGTGTTTTAGCTCTTAATCTGACTCCTGACTGTGAATGAGCAATGGAAAATCCTTTAGTCACAAAGGGCAGTACCCTAAGAAGGCTGAAATCATCTTTACCACTTGTCACATTCAAATCCATGTGACTTCAGCATTCACATCAGTGCTCTGAGAACACCAGAAATCCTGTAGTTTCTGACTCTTTAGTTTCTCTTTAAAATCGTGTATTTGGTAATTGGTGGCATCCAGAGCACCAAAAAGGAATATACAGATGATCACAAAAAGATAATCCCAAAGGATTATCAAATTAGAAATTAACTGGGTGATAGCCCCACTGTAAGAGGAATGTTAAATTGAAGGCTGGACTATAACTCATGCCTCCTGTTGGCTTAGCTGATACAAACTTGAAGATCTCTGAGTTCAGGTCAGAAGTTCTTTTATTCCCCTGTTTACAATTTAAGTCTTCAGCAAAGGCATGCTTTCACAGCTGAATCTTGCAGGCAGTAAATGATGGTTATAGCATGTTTACCATTACTAATGGATGCATTCTTTGGGTTCTACTTACATACACAATGGAGCTTTGTATGAGTTACTATCAAGCCTGTAACATTTTGCTTTTATATCATTGTGTGATTGCTAGTAAATCTTAATATCTTATTAAGCATGAAGCTTCCTTGAGAATGGAAAAGTGCTTCAGGGAGATGCATGTAGCAGCACTTTTTTTTTGTCCTCTTAATTTGGGGCAGACTGCTAAATAATGATGGTTGGAAAAGTGTAAAAAGAATTGCATTTGTAAACACACATTGGGCACATGTTTTATAAAAAATGTGCTAATACCCTTTAAACAGAGGTTGGGCAAACAACATATTTTGGTGTAAATGATTCATTAAAACTATCAATGTTAAAGGCTTGGTAACAGTTAGGAAAAAACAACAGTGAAGTACTTCAAAGAGAAACATGTAACATTTGGATTAGATGTTTATTGCCTGACAGTATGTGATGTTCAACTAGAGACATCAAAGCTCTGAATAGAGCAACTGTTAAATCATTTGCCATGTGACCTGTTATGTGAATGGTCTGGCTGACAAAAAGTTGTGTGATTCTCTTTTTTATTTTTAATTTTCTCTGATACATTGATGCCATCTTTTTTATTTTTGTGAATGTAGATATATATATATAATGTAGTTCTGCATTGCACTGTGAAACAAAATATAAATAATGATAGCAGAAGGAACACAGTGGTGCAGAGACAGGGTAAGCCAAGGTCAGCTGTAGTCACTGCCCTGCAGTTGCAAACCTTTTCAGAAAGGGAATGGATCAAGCAAGATGATGAGTCATAAAGCTGTAAGGAAAGCGGGGGAAAAAAAGAAAAGTAACATCCTCAGGGATATAGCTTGCTGCTACAAGCTTGTCAGTGAAACTTAGGCTGTATTCTGAGCCTGGCCTGGGTGTTACATTGGATTCCACTTTCTTTACCAACAGAGTGGGCATGGAGGCTTTACAGATGCCTTTTTTAAATGTTCAAAATATTGGTGTGGCATAAAAGAAATGAAATTTGTCCTCCCAACACCTCTGCTGTAGCCATGAATCTATAGTTTTGATGATCCTTCTTTTGTTGTAAAAAAAGTAATAATTCACAGCAAGACCATTAACTTAATCTTGTCTGAGAACCTGAAATGTGGCAACTTCTATTTGAGCTGATCAGAGAAACGTGCTCCATGTTTCTGTAATATCTGTGATGCTGCTACACTGTAAAAGGGCAGCTGCACAACAGGAAATATTTGGTTTTGCAGTTGTTTGGCCTCGTGGTCATTTAATTACCATTCAAAATTTAAGTTAACACTCCTGACACTCTCTGATGACAATTTCTGTGACCTCAGTGTAAAGAACTGTACTTTTAAGATTTCTCTGGTGTAATAAGGCAAGCAAGGTCTGTGATAGGTCAAAAATGGCTTTGCATGAGTGTGCCCTACATTATTGAATTTGGTTTTCTTTTGTTTAGTTGCTTTGTATCACTGGAGAAATTTTTTTATTTGGATGTAAAGGGCTTTTTGAAAATTCTGCCATACACATTTTAATGGTTACTGTTGCTTAGTTGTAACTCAATCAACTTCTCAGAGAAAGGAAACTCTCATAATGATCACATTCTCTAGGAATCATTGGAGAAGGTCAATGAAATCAGAAGTTGGCTAAAAAAGTAAACAGGAAGATGATTTCCTCAGATTCACTGACAGGCAATCTGAGGGCACCATATCCCTCTGATTCATTTGATCTGTGGTACTAGGTGCTGAAAAATAAACAGCGAGGCAGAAAATCCTTTGATATTGATGGAAGTAAAGGAGCAAACTTTTCCTGTGATTTTCTATTTTAAATTTTTGAAGCAAATTTTAAGACTTTACTTCTCCAGGATTGTTCTATGAGATGGGAATTGATTTTCTGAAGGACTTTGACCCTGTAGGTATTAAACTTCATAGAGAGTCTCTTACATGTCCACAGCAATTTAAGTCCATACATTCCAGGGTGATGAAAGGACATGTAGCTTTGCTTAATACTTTTTTCTTGCAAATCACATTGAAATGACAAAAATTCTTGCAACTTTTTTTTTTTTTTTTTTGTTCTCTTTAGCCTTCTCATTCCCACGTGTTCACAGACTTTAAGCTATGTGCTGGGCCTGGAATTCTCGTACCTAAATCAGAACATTTTTGAAAGCAGAAAAATTCAATAGGTAAAATGCAATGATTAATAAATGTTTTCTTCACAATAAACCAAGCCTCCAGAAAAGGATTAGAATGCTAATGGAGGTGGCCCTCACGGAGTGCTGGAAGTGAGAAGAGTTAAAATGTTTTGAGACAGCCAAGTTGAAACAATCTGAATCAGTTCCTTACAAGACCCTGGTGTATTATTTTGATTTTTTTACTGTGGAATGATAGTTGTTCAGCTAAAGAAAACTGCATTAAAAATTATATTAAAAGTCTCAGGACACAACTCCTCTCAAATTTAGCTGTCTAAACTGTACATACCTAGACTGAGCCTAGTTAGTTACCTTAGTTACTTATTTAGTCTAATGAAAGATACATACTCTTTCATAGGGCACTTCCTCTGGTCTGTCTGAGGGCATCAGATAAATGATGTAGACTGGATGCCTTCTGTTTAGATACCTCAAGTTTGTCGAAGTAAATTCAACTATTATTTATACAATGATGAATGGAGAGGGAAAACAGGGTGCCCAAGACTTTAGCTCCGCAAGGTGTGTGGACTTTGATGGAGAGTGAGGCGGGTAAGTTAGGACAAAAACCAAAACCATCAAACCACTGATTATGGTATACATCCCTGAAGAGTGATTATTCTTTTATTGGTTTTTTATTCCTTTTTATTATAAACAAAAATTACTCTTGCAGAGGCATAGTGAAAGGTATATTTATGCACAGATAATGCTTTATAAATAAGTAAACAAACGTATCACAAAACTGACTTTTACACATGTTAGTGGCTTAACTGTTTTCCTGGCTTTCTTACATGGAAATTTTGAGGTTGGCTATTTTTTTTTCTTATAGAAAAGGATACCTGTAGCCAGGTAGACTGATTGTCTTGTACATGCTTCAGTGTGATACAGGGCAGAAGGATATTCAGAATCAGACTTTCTAGCTTCCCAGAAAACTTAATATGCATAAATGTTTTGTATTGAATCCTTTCTCATGAATCTGTTTTGAATGTCACTCATACAACTTTAGATATAAACTCCATGTATGTACTTTCTCAGAATGCTGGAGGCACAAAATAAAGGTTCTGCAACCCCTTCCTCCCACCCTGAATGCAGAGACTCTTACTCCATATCAAAATTAATGCAAAAAGCTAAGAGGGAAAAAACCCCCACACATCACAGAAGTTAAAAGAGATATTTTTGAAATCCTGCTCACCAGACAGTAATTCTTCCAGATTGTGAACACTGAGTTGGTAAGAAATTTTGGCCTTTATTAGTTTCATTTTAGCATTCAACATACAAAAAAAAAATGTACCTTCCTTGTCTACATGAGATAAAATAAAACAAAAAATTTAAATAAATTAAATAATTAAATTTGGCATGCCAGCAATATGACTATTAAATCAAATAGCCAGTCTCCTGTCTGTATTTATATATATATATATATGCATGAAAAGTTCTAATTGAATCTCTGTTTTGGTAAAAGATGGCTTAAACAAAGTTGTATCTCAAAAGGGTTGGAAATGCTTTTGAAAGTTATCTGAATTCAGATCTACAAAACACTTTCACCTTATTTGATTTCTTTGCAATATTTAAGTCATAGTTAAAATGGTTAAAAGCTAAATACTGCTTATTAGAATGATAAAAAAAAACCTTTCTGATTAATGATATTTGAAAGTTCCTGTGAATTAAAAATGAAATGGACTTTTAGTTTCTAATTTTGGATCTAATTCAAGTCTGAGTAGCACAAGAACTAAAGTTCCTTTATCAATTAAACTGTCATCCTTTTGTTGTGCAGTAGGTAAAGTGTATTAGGTATTGTACCTAAGTAATATAAATGAAATGCTTTAATTCATTTTGTAGGTTCATTCCATTAGTAAATCACATACTTATAAAAACATGCCAAGATCATCATTGGCACATGGATAAAAGAGATATCACTACACATAGCCATCCACTTATTGTGTCTTTTAAAGAAAATAAGAGTTCAGAGAACTGAGAACTGGTGTTCTGTATTTTGCATGAACTCAATCTGCTTGGAACCAAGTAATTTTTAGTATAAATACCTGTATCTAATTATATAAATGTGTTGCAATTCAACCTTTGAAAAATCGGTGTCTCTTTTGCTTACGTATTTTTTTACTTGTATTTATCTATAATAAATTTTCCAATTTATCTGAAGGGTCAGTCATTCTATGATACAATATTAATTGAAATAACTCTCTCTAGGACATCACTAGCATGGGCTGCTGCTGCTCATTTTATATTTATGAAAGGACTCTTGATACATTCTTCTCCACCCCACACATTCTTGTGTGTATCTTATTTGTTGATAGCTTGATAGACCTTGTAAGAGGCAATTTTTCTACCTGTAGGTCTGGTTCTGTAAGTCAGCATGCCATGCAAGAAGCTCTTGGTTTGGGGAGATTAGGTTTGTTCTTTTGAGAGCCACTGAAAAATTATAAATGAAAGAGAAGGAGAGGTACACAGCTGATGTTTACTTGTTGAAATGCTTCAGAGCTGGTGTCAATGTGAGGGTGCATGAGAGAATCCAGGAGACTTGGATTGGTGCCAGTGACTTGGGGAAGTACATGGGTGATGTCTGGGTGGCTGTTTGGACTGCCTAAGTTAGGATTTTCATGATCACCTTCTCCAAAATGCTGCCAGCTCCAGGGCACGAGGCATGGCAGAGAGGCAAGGATACAGAGTTGTGGTCCATGGGTAAGACCACAGTGTAGCCATGATGGATATTTCAGTACATTAGGGACTGAGAAACTTCTTGAGACAGAAGGAACCCATAAAGGAAGGACAGACTTTATTTTGATCAAGCTGGAGACAGACTGCTGCCTATGAAAATTAAGAAGGTCATGCAAGATTATTTAAACTAGGAACTGGAAAAATGTTGACAAGCATGGAGAAGCACCTTGTTAGGATTGATTTGACTTGGCAGTATAACCTGAATGATATGCATCATACCTCTGAAAAGGCCAGAAGGGAAATAAACAGAAATAGATAAGGCAAGTCAGTTTCCCTAAAATGTCAGCTGACTGGTCTAGGAAAGCTAAGCCAAGGGCAAAACTAACAAAGGATGCTTTCTACAACAATTCTAGAAGCCTTTAAAATAATTTTTTGGTTACAAACAGCAACCCTGACATAACAGACATTTCAGAGGCCTGGTGAAAGGATAATTAACAGGATAGTGTTGCCAGGCTACAAGGTTTGAAGGATGACAGAATGAAATGAACAGGTGAGGGCAAATTATGTGAAGAAAAAATACAAAGTTTAACAGCATAAAAATATCGTGGGAAAACACAATGGAATCCTGTGTGGAAATCTGATACTCTAATAAAAATAATAATCAAAAAAGAAGTAATACCAGGATCATATTTTGGGCTTTTTAATCTGGAGTATGATAATGCTCAGATAATAATGCAAATTTATAACAGGTTGCAATGGGATGAGATTTTTACTATAGATATACAGACTGTCATTGCTGCCTCAGAACAAGAGGCAGAGATAAGACTAGTGTATGCAGTAAATGTCCACTTCCTAGAATAACTAATCTTAGCACTCTTGTGAAAAGCTGCCATCTGGGCTTCGGTCCTGAGTAATGTACAGGGCCTAATTCAAATGATGTTAGCTGAAGAGCACTCTGTAACAGCAATCAGTATAAAATTAGGCTTAATATTTCAGTAGGAAAGAACAAGCCAAACAAACCCTGAAAACAGAGATTTAATTTCAGGAAGAGGAATTACATACAAATGAGGTTATTAGCAAAAGTATCCCCAAAATTAATACTCCAAGGAGCCTGCAAGCAGCCTTGAGGCTGCTTGAAAATACTGTATAGGAAGCCAAGGCAAAGAGCTCAGAAAAAGAAAACATAATGGTCCAGTAAAAGCCCCATTTAGCTAAACAGAAAACTTAGAAGCTTCTCTATGGAAATGACTGACTTTAAAAACAAGAGTTGTTCCAAGGAAGAAAGTAGTAAAATCACAACATATAATATATACACAGGAACTTCCAGAAAACAGATATGAGTTTGGAAAGATACTCAAATGGATAATAAAAAGGTGTTTAAATAGCTCAGAAGATGAAAGCCAGCTCAGGAAACAGCTGGACCATCTGGAGACTGTTGCATTGTGCTTTTGCTTTAGGTTCTCGGCTAGCCTTCTGTTTTATGTGTGAGTTAGACATCATAAGTGGATTGCTTGAAATTATGATTATGCTTTAGGATTTGCTGTATGTCTTCCCTAAGCATATCTTTCCCCATTCCCTATAAGGGTGCCTGTCTTTATTTGTATCAGCTTGTATTAAATTTTGACTCGTACCCTAATTTCTATTCAATGTCAATCCCTTTTACTTATCAGCTAGCCATTCTCCTATTGGCCCTCAGTGCCTATCTTCTCCCTAACTTCCCCCTTTCCCAAATGTCAATCCCCTGTGTTCCTATCCCTCTCCCCAGAACCTTCCCGATCAATCTTTAGTCATTCAATGTCCTATTTGTCCCTGTGTATCATTCCCCTCCCCTGTTCCCCCCTGATAAGTTTGTAAGATGTAAACCCCACCTTTGACCCCTCCCTAGCTGTGTCCTCATGGGTTGTCTGTTCTGCACCATCCCCTCATAAAACCCACTGCCTGACCCCTTCTCAGGTTCTGGGGCATCTGGCACACCTTCAATAATCCACCTCAGCCTCACCCCAAGGCCCATCTTGCCTCTGTGCCATCTCTGTGCCCTGAGAAGCAGCAGCTGAGAGGATCAGAGCTCTGGGGGGAAGTGTCACTGCTCCCCGAGGTGCTGCGTGCTCGGGGACCCCCCCAGAGTCACACACTGTTACAGGTGACAAAGAGTCTGAAAGTGGCATGTGAAGATAACATCATAGCAGAGAATCTGAGATTTATTTTCTGTATTTTTTTTTTTTTTACTGTTAAAGATGTTGAGAAGTTTCCAACATGCACTGTATTTTTTTTGTAGCAGATTGGTTAGGGTAGCTGTATCAATTTGGGCTAAGCATACAGGAAGAATTTGACTACACAGAGTAATTCAGATGAGAGTAAGTCACCAGAATTAGTAGCCATTCATCCAAAAGCTGTGAAGGAACTCAAATGTGAAATTGCAGAGCTGTTAGCCAAAATGTGTAACCTATCATTACAAGGAGTCACTGAGTCAAGGGCCTGGAATATCATCATTGCAAACCCCATCCACACACAGAGCACCAGAGAGGCTGACTGAGTCTGTCTTTCATCTGTGGTTAAAATGGAAGAGTCAGTATTAAAGTATGAGAACAGTGAGCACATAGATAAACACAGATTCCTTCTGTAAAGAAGGAATCAGCATGGCCTCTGGGAAGGGAAATCCTGCCTTGCTGGGTTGTTCTCAGTATGTGTACAGGGATGCCGCTGTCAGGGAGGGAGCCAGTGTAACCCTGAAAAAATCCAGGTCCAGGTCATGGGAAAAAGGCACAGGTTGTTGAAGAAATAGCAGAAAATGTGCAGGACTGACAGGATCACAATGAGTTCATCTTGCCTGAAGTCAAGGACTCACAGCATACCTGTCCACCTTCACATCTGCTCTGACAACCTTGCCTCCCTTTTGCCCCAATTAGGAACCAAGGAGGGGTCATTTGCAGAGATGTAGATGCCCAGGTAGAGCAGCATGCCTGTACTCTGCTAGATATTGAGCATGAGAATGAAATTGCTTGTGCTGAGCTACCAGGTCATATTTCTTGAACTGCTCACCCCGCGAAAGAGACCATCAAGTTGCTGACTTAACAAACTTTTACATCCATACATCCATCTGAGTTTTCACACAGCTTTGCAAGTACAAATCTTCTCCCGCTAGGGAAGAAAAAGACATCAGGTCTCACTAATGAAAGTCAATACTCTTGTTCCAAGATCCTGAAGAACTTTACCAAGACTTCCACTCTAGTCCATAGTGCATCAAGTGACTCCCACAAAGCAGGGACTAATATCAATATATAGGGATCTCTATAGTATATTTTATGTTCCATGTCATATGCTTTCTTCTTGCTGAGTCGTTGACCAGATAGGATTATCAAAGATGCTCCATCACAGAGTCATATAGGCCTGATCTGATTGAATCACATCTTCCAGCGTGAACAACAGTTGCAGAAGATGGACTTCACTGGAGTCTTGTGCTGTGCAGAGAACCTGCAAATTTGTGCCTCATTTCAGGACCATTGGGACCCTCCTACACTGTAAAGAGAACATCCTACACTTTGAGAATTCATGCCAGATGTTGGCATGGTCCAGGCCAAAGTTGTCTCAGAACACATCCAGGTCAACTTGTCCCAGAGCACACAACAAAATTCTGCAGACGGTCTCTCTGAGCATGGAGAAAAGCATCAAAGAGCTGCTGAGAACATGACCACAGTACATGTCAGCTCCAGCTGGTCCTGGTTGTTCTCACTGGGTTTTGGGAGCCTGTTCTACATGTTGTGATAACTGACACAAACAATGGTACCTGTAGAGGAGAAGCCCACACTAAAGGTTTGTCCTTTTTCATTCATCTGCTCCAAACCCATAAAAGCGGATGTGTTCTCTGCCAAGAAGCAGCAGTGTGTTCCTTGGCATGTCTCTTCTTCTCTGAAGTGTAACAGTGCCTGCCAAGATCTTTGTCTCAGAAGTAATGGATGACTGAGCATATGGCACTATGTTACAACCAGATGTATTTCAGGGTCCAGAACTTTTTCCACTTCTCCTGATGTTCACTGAAGGGATATGGATTGTTGCAAAGTGAATCCAGGCACCTCTCCAGGTCTCAAAATCTTTACTCAACTGTTTTATCACTGTTTCCTTCTGCTGAGGGAATCTTCTGGTTATCCATTCAGCACTGCAGCAAAAGAGCTTGGAATTTTCTGCCTCTATACTTCTGCATCTGTAGGTTCAAGTGACTTGGGAGACATCTCCACATTCCCAAGTAGAGTCTCCACTTACCACAGTCCCTAAAACATGTGAGGGGTTTTGTTTTGTTTTTGTGATATGAGTTCTCTATCATCATTTTAGGCAGGCAATTGCGAAACAACACACTGTCTGTTTTGAACAATATGATGCCATGAGACAGATTCCCCAGTAATCCAGTCCTCTTGTTAACTGTGTCATTGGATGAAAAGAGCCTTGATATTATCCAGCTACCCTATTAATTTCAGTCAGATAAAGTAAATTCAAATGAGAGTATTTATTTATATCATCCACAATTGGCAGTGTCATGAACAGTAATTATGAAATACAATAATAAATATATTAAAAACCCCAAATGTATTCATCTATTACAGTGTGGTTAAATCTAAAATATCACTCACTCTTTTTTCTCTTTCTCCTGCCTTTTTTCATTTTTTTTCTCCCTAGAGGTGACACATTCTCATTTTGATAAGACCTCCCTATTAGATCTTAACTTTCCTTAACCAAAGAGAAAACTCTTCCCACTTTGCCTAGCAAGGTGATATTCAATAAGGTGCACGTGCAACCTGAAAGTCTGCTGAGGAAAAAAAACAAACAAAAAACCAAAACTTTTCCTCTTTGAACCTTTAATCAGTTGTGTGAATGCACATTGCAGGCTCATCTTGAGCTTCTCCTCCACCAAAATCATTAAATCCTTCCCAGCAGGACTGGTTTGAATTCGCTCATCCCCCAGCCTGTATTGATACTGGGGATTGCCCCCACCCAGATGCATGACTTCGGATTTGGCCTTGGCCTTGTTGAGCCTCATGACCTTAACATTGACCCACTTCTTGAGCATGTCCACGTCCCTCTGGATGGCAGCCTGTCCCTCAGATATGTCAACTATGCCATTCAGCACGGTTCAGAATTCATTGTGGTTCCATAAATTAGGCCTATTTTTGAAAGTCAGTGCCAGCAGACACATAACAGGCATAATTGAGCAATCACTTGTCTTTCCAAAAACTGATTTTGAAATTATTGGATTTTAAAAGAAAAACTATTAATTGGATACTGATGCCTTGCCAGGACATAGAGAACATAAATGATGAAAAAGTATTTAAAAGAATTAAATTTTCCTGGATATCCATTTTGACTCTCACTAGCATCTGATGTCTTGAAATGCTGAACACTGCCAGGGGCAGAGATTCTGGGATAAGCCACCCAATTCTCATGAATCATCCGTAAAAGTAATTGTTAGGAGAAAGACCCTATAAAATGGGATTTCAAAACAATGAAATGAAATTAAATTAAAATGGAATAAATGTACTGTGAGAGAACCAACTTATCCCTGAGTCTATTAGAATTAAAGGCTCTCTTTTTTATTATAAATACAATAACAGGACAGGAGATGGTGATACTGTTCCCTGCAAAATGAAGCTTGAAGTATACTGTATGCAGACAATCAAAAAGAATGAGTTCATGAGCATCATCTTCCTGACATTGTTTATAGGCTTCAGCTTATAAAATTCCATAACTGAGTATAAAATTCTGTAAGTTCTGTTTAAAAGGGATCATTATTAAATTGGTAGTTAATCGCGTACAATACAGAAACAAGTGAAAGTGAATGTAATAGTTTTATGTATATAATGGGCTGGGAATCCGCATACTCCGTGGAATGGAGCTAGAGTTGTGTCTGAAGGAGGTGGCAACACAAATATAAAGGTACCAGTGAAGCAGATACAGACATTTACAGGTGACTAAATCAGAGATAAGAGATATGGGCAAATCTAAGCATTTCTTAATTGCAACAGGCGATAAGTAAGACTGCTGCAAAGAATCCAAGAGGAAAAGCCTCTTTAGATGATATCCCGGTTTGGCTGAGTGGACTTCTTCGTTAAACTGATGAAATGGAGGTGTTTTAAAATTGCTACCAAAATGTCTAACCAGTCTTCTGGGAGGGAAAAAAAATAATAGAGCTTGTAAATGCAGATGGAGAAAAAACAGGAAATACATTCAAAAGCTGTCATTTACTTTGTTGCCTGGAGACGCTGTGAATCATCAGAAAACTTGGAGATAGGCTTACGGGGGTAGTACACTGTAAAGCACTTGTCCTTTATTCACGTTCATAACTTACATAAGTGGGTGCCTTTAAATTCTTTTTCTAGTATAGTTATTTAAAGATTTAGCTGCAGCTGGAAATAAGATGCAACTGCCTTAATGAAGTTCCCTTTCAGCATGGATTTAGAATATGAATAGCTTCAGAATTTACACAGCTTTGCAGGGTTCTACTGTTAATTTCTGTGTTACTCAGGATTACGAGCATTATGCATTTAGTTTGTAATGAATGTGAACTCTTCTCAAATGAGCTACAATTATTCCTCTCAAAAATTTGGTGGCTACTCTCCAATAACGAGTGCATTAAAGTTCTTAGGCAATAAAAGCCCTTAATGCAAAAAAATTATAAGTATTTTAATCAGTTACATTGCTATAGCAGAATTGCTTCCATGCAACTTTTAACAACATTGCAAAATTTCCTTACATTGGGAATGAAGACTCCCACCATGATATCTGCTTTGTTGGCCCTCCCCCTGATTCTTTACCTATAAACACTAGATATGCTGTTGTCACCATCATCAAGCTCTGGACAATTGCAACCTTCAAGAATATACAGGGATACCCCACCGCCTCTCCTTCCTTTCCTATCCCTGCTGAAGGGTTTATAGGCAGTGATCTAGTCATTAGTTTATAGCCAGTTTACACTTACTGATTTCTAACTTTTGTGATAAAAATAATGATCTCAAAAGCTTCATCTTCATCTTCAAGTGCACTATATCACACAGATATGTAAGCAGGACAAAGGCTATACGTCCACGTAGACTAGTTGGGTTTTTTTGTAAAATATCTGTGGAAGTCACAACTCATAAGTGCTAGGTCATTCTAATTTTATGGGAAAAATGTACCAGGTTTTTCAAATTGTTTTGAAGCTGCTTTAGTAACTCAGATGGAGAATCAATAGAGGTTTATTTCTGAGTAGAAGGTCAGTTGGAGTAGGATATTTCAGGTCAGCCATCTGCCCAGTATGACAAAGGAAAATGTTTTGAGCAGCACTCATATATCTTTTTCCTACTGCCAAACCTGTAAGACCAGATTTGTATTTACAGCCAGGTCAATTGATATGAAGAAGTGCAGAGTCAGATTTATGCCTTGAGGGCAACTATATTATATTTTATCCACCCCGAAGAAAGGAAAAATTAAAGAGGACGATGTAAAACGAATGCCCAGTTTTAATGGGACACTGCTACAGGTGCCCAACCCATACACGTTGTAAGTTACTCTACACAATTCAGCTGATCAACCTGCATATTACTGACAAATGAGATTGGCAGTAATGTCAGGACCATGGGCTCACATTTTGAGTTGGGAATGCACTCACTTGGTAGGTCTTAATGGCTAAGAGAAAAAAATAATTTATTATTCTTATAATGGATGTCAAAATACCAATTTGCATTCTCTTAACCAAAAATAAATTAATTTATACTTTAATTTTAACCATCAGTTCAAGGAAGCATACCCTGGAATGGAATGCCACAGCATCACTACCATTTTATGTTTATTAATGTTGTCCTTAGAACTAAAAATTGGAAACTACAATCTTGATTATCACTATCCTTGAAAAGGAGCAGGAAGGTGTCAGGGATAGAACCAAGGCAGGGAGACCTGAAACTGTGCCTGATACTCCTATTCACTTATCATGTGATAGCACTGATAAATTATTTAATATCTGCTGCTTTTATTTGGCATTATGTCTTCATGGAGTGATATCCTGTAGAAGTGCATTCTGCTCTGGCTGAATATGTTTCATTTCCTTTGCACATGTCTTGCTGCCATGGAAGATAATAGAAAAATAAAACTGCCAGGGTTCTACCTCCTGCCAGTTTTGATAGGAGAAAAATGTAGCAGAGTTTAATCTTAAAAACTTTCATTATGTTCTTTCATTGTCCTAAACCAGGACAATGATGCATACTGAAACCATTTATCCATCACACAGTTCATTTTAATGTAATGCTAATTATATTTCACCAAAATACCCTTAAATCTTACACTGGCCTTGGAATGTAGTCAGTGTTTTTTAATATTGTTATGAGGTTTTAAAACTTTGATCAGGAGAGCTAGAAGTATTTTGAAAAATAACAGTTGAATGCCAGCCTTAGATCAACAGGAAACATTCATAGCCAGAAAAGAAGGGTAGCAAGAAGGAAAAAGCTGAGAGAGGTGGAGACAATTTTCATGAAATTTGGTAGATTTGCCTTCTGTTTTCCATTAAAAAAAAATCATAATTTTAAGACTTTGCATTAGATAATCCTGGAAAGCTTTTCCATTGTTATATCCAGGATCTTTATTCATATCTTTATTAGTAAGAATACAAGTGAAGCAAGATAAAAGATAACAATATGTTTCTCTGTCATTAGAAGTGTGTGTACTGTGCTTTGAAAATACATAGTAGTTTTGTACATACTAAAGTCCAAAAATTTCAGCTATTTTACAATGGAGCTGAAAATAAAAAAAGTGAAAGCAAATCTTCTAGTTATGAATAATTAAATAAATGTAAGCCCAGAAATGTTTGACTTGCTTTTTAACAGAAACTCAAAAATTCAGTTTAATTTTATTTTTGTTAACTGCCATTTTCTGCCAGTTATAATTTCTGATGGCTTCAGTCTCTCAGCTTTTCTTCCTCCTTCTTTGCCAGCTCTTGGAATGAATGAGTAGGTTTGGGTAAGAGCCTTGTGGATTAGAGAAGGCTGAAAACTGCATGTCAATTTGGAGAAAGTATCCATGTAAGAAACCGAACTGTAGAAACACATACTTTTTACACTGAGTTTTTTGTACGTAAGTATCAGTGGTAACTGCTCCCCCTCCCCCTCCTCCTTTTTAAAATGCTATTCCTTGGTATACACTTTTGGGAATAAAATGATTTCCTAAACTTCTAGTCTCTTTGCTGTTTTTCTCTTAGATACTCATAGACTTCTGCAATGACAAGCAGTTACAGAAATCTATTCATTTTGGCTCTAAATATACAGAAAAGTTGAAGTCTGACCACTTGGGGTCTCCAGTCCACCAAGTAAAGGACATCAATTACTTAAATAGCTATGACAGGAGCTAGTAAATAGTATGGTTCATAAAATCATAGAGCAAAAGGCTCTGGCCTCTCTTTTCAATTTCCAAGAAAACCTGACAGATTTCACACAATGTGACAGAATAATTATTAATCCGTTATTAATCCACTTTTACAATATAATTCGTATTAGGATGAATGTTTTGAAGATAAAATGTAAGGATGCGAAAAGTCTGCATATTTCACTTAGTAGGTATTAATTATCCTTAAACTGTATACACTCCTGGCATTTACAGAGGCAAATTCCTGATTTTTTTTGTTCCAATCTGTTTAATATATGTAAATCTTGGATCTAAGCTCAAGGCTTTTAATGGATTGTTTGACTTGCCTCTTAAGCAAGAATAAGAAACAATGTACAGGGTTGGATTGTGGATCTTTTCCCCTCAGGCTTATCTAAGTTTCTGGGGATTTTCTTTAACTGTACCATCATCCAATCTGGAACTCAAGAATATAAACACCCTTAATAATAAACAACAATCCTTAAAAATGTATTTTCCACACATATAAATCATTGAACATTTCTCAGTATAAGAAGATGATGCTCATACATCTAGAATTGAAAATCTTTCCCAGCTTTCCTAACTCACCAATCTACTTTCATTTATCCTGTCAGAGTAACCACACACAAACAGAAGGAAGGAAACAACGTCATCCCACTGTTCATTCAGTGTGTGTGCTACAGTCTCTGTTGGTTCAACTTTCTACCTCTCAGTCAGAGACTGTGTACTCCTACTATTTTGTAAACTGGTTGCCACTGTAGACTCCCTTCTGCATTGGCTCTTAGGCTTTATTGTAGATTTGAATACCATTAGTAACTGACTTGTAAGATGTCTACCATAGACCATTAAAATCCATCAACGTGTATGTGAAAAATCTTGAGTGAAACCACCCACAAGTCACATGGCATTACCATTTTATCACTCTCAAAGGCAAAAATCTTCATTTTGGGTACCAGCATCACCGCTAAAGTTCTTAGTGTATCACTGACTCCATGAAACACTGATATTAATATAAAAAACTTGAAATTACAGCGCTTTCATCTTCTCCATAGGAACGGAAGCAATAATTATTCTTAAAACACTAAGATAACACAAACTGTGGCAAGTGGATGACCATTAGTCATTTTCTGAACAGTTTACAGTTTTCTATTTAGGTGCCCACATCTGGGTTTTGTAGCTTTTCCCCTGAAATCAGAAACTAAATCTTAGCTCCTATGAATATGTATGAAGATCCTTCAGCATTTTCCTCTTGTGTGTGAAATAGTTGTCTGTTTTGTGAGTGAAGTGAACGGTTAGTCCTTGGAGAAAATAGAAATAATGATTTTTGTACAATATGTTTAGTAGCAAAAGCTTTTTATTCTTTACCTCCATTTTTTCTTCTCTGCACAGATAGCATTTGAATTATATTTTTTTCCCTAGGATATTAATTTTATTTTTCTTCTTATTGGGATATCTGAAAAAAATAAAAGCATTCCTTTGGTTTTGCCTAGAAATCAATATGATCTTGAAGTGTTATTCACTTCATTTACTGCCATTTTTGTAATTGTGATTCAGCACTCCTAAAGAAAAAACCCCACAACTAAAGAAACATTGGCCAGCTGTATAATATATTCTGAGCAGAATTTTTCTGTAACAAAAAATTGTGAAAAAACCCAGTGTTTTAATTACTACTGAAAATGGTACAATAATTTCTCTCTGCAGAATTCAGCCTGGGCCAGCCATCATTTTCAGATCTCTTTTTGTGTTTAGACATTTGTACACTCACATCTGTGTTTAACAGGCAGAGGCAAACCAAAACAGAACTATGCAAATGACAAGCGCTGTTCCTGTGTCCACTCAGTTCCCTCAGTGTAAACCTAACCCTAAGTGGAGCAGTAAAATCAGGATTTTGCTGATGTTCAGGTGCCCAGCCCGTAGGTAGTGCCAAGGTGTGGAGGGAGCAATGATGGGGCAGTGCCGTGCTGCCCTTGAGTCGTTGCCTTTTGTTGCTGCGATGTCCCTGGAGCTCTGGGCTTTGTGGCTTTTTCAAGCCTAACCCTAGGTGTAACCCTAATACTAAGAGAAGCAGTAAAATCAGGCTATTCCTAAGGCTGAGGTGCCCACCATATGTGTGATACTGTCTTGGTTTGAAAGACAGGTGTCTGCTGAGGAAGGCAGGAACCTCCCCAGGAATGGAAAATGTGACCCCCTTTCCTCCAGTTTATTATAACTGAAATTACACGGCTTTCAAGCAAAGAGATGGGAAAAGGACTGACAGCTCTTCACTCACATTTATATGTATAACAAGACAAACAACAACAACGGCAGCAATAACAAACAAAACCATCAGAAAAGAGCAGGGCTGGGCTGGGATCGCTCCCTTGGTCAGCTCGCCTGCAATGCCTGGTCCCAGCAGGGGACTGAGGGCTCCAGGCAAAGCAAGCACTGGATCTCAGCTCCCAAGCAGCAGAGCAGCAGAGAAACAAGCTGGCAAGCCCTAGCCACAGTCCCGAGGGAAAAGGGCAAAAACCAGAGGGCAAAAAACCAGCAAGATAGATGCACCGCTGTGGCTGCTGCGTTGCTCACCCCCACTGAAAGGAGCAGCAGCCCCCAGCCCTCAACCCTTACAGGGCAGCCCTTCACCTGTCCTGTACTCCTAGAGCTGGGGGAGGCAATGACCATTCCAGAAATCAAAAAATCCTAAAAACACCCCAAAATGGATATGGCATATAAACCATCCCAAAGACAGGTCCCAAGAAGCAAGATGCTAAGGGAGCAATGTTGGGGCAGTGGTGTGTGCTCCGTTCCTGGAGCTCTGGAGCTTTAGAACTCTAGGCTTTTAGGTTTTGTACAGCCTAACCCTAAGCATGACTCTAACCCTAAGGAAAGGAATAAAATCAGGCTTTTCCTGAGGCTGTGGTAGGAACCTTACGCTTGGTGCCAAGAAGCGAGATTCTGAGGGAGCAATGTTTGGGGCAGTGCTGTGATCCCCTTGCATGCCTTTCGTAGAGGCAGTTTCTGGTTTTGTGGGTTTCTAAACCTAACCTAATGTAGCCCTAACCGTAATCAATGAAGAAAATCAGACTATTGCTAAGGCAGAGGTTCATAGCCAAGGAGCAAGGTGTAGAGAGAGCAACATTGAGGCAGTGCCATGGTGGCCTTGCCATGCCTTTCACACCTGCCATGTGCCTGGAGCTCTGGGCTTTGTGGTTTTCTGAGCTCTAACCCTAAGCCTAACCCTAATCCTAGGCAAAGCACTAAAAGCAGCCTTGGACTGAGGCTGGTACCAAGCAGAAAGGTGTGGAGAGAGCAATGTTGGGGCAGTGCCGTGCTGCCCTTGGCATGCCCTTTGCAGCTGCAGTGTGCCTGGAGCTCTGAGCTTTGTGATTTTCTAAACCCTAAACCAAAGCCTATGCCTAATCCTAAACAGAGCAGTAGAAGCAGCTTTTTGAGTAGCCCAAGGATTGTGCCAAGAAGAATGGTGTGGATGGAGAAATATTTTGTTAGAGGACTATTGTTTTTATTAAATTAAATGGAGAGAAAACTGCCAAAATTATACTCACTGATATCTTAAGATCCAAGAAGAAGTCAAGCAACGAGTTGAAAGAAGAGAAGAAACTAAAGGAATGAAATGCTAAAATAAAAGAGAAAATCCTGAACCAATGTGAAAAAAATAAAAGTGAATGAGATGACATGAAGTGCAGGGAAAGGGACTGAAGTTTGCCCAGTTAATCCTCATTGAAATCTTGAAATCAGAGAACAAAGTGTAACAGTCTGGAAAGGAGATAGGATCAAATAAAATGCAACTGAAAAAAATAGGTAATTTAGAAATGAAGTGATTAAAACAAAATGTAAAGAGATGAAATGACATGCAGAGAAACTCCCCAAACCTTGCCAAAATTACTCACACTGAAATCCCAAAATCAGGAAAAGAAAAGTAAACAAAGATACAGGAGAAGGAACTGAAGAAATGAAATGCTAAAAGAAAAGAGGAAATTCTGAACAGAAGAGAAAATAATAAGAGTGATTGGGATGACATGAAGTGCAGGAAAATGGACCAAAGTTTACCCAAATGATCCCTCTTGGAATCTTGAAATTAGGGAACTAAGTGTAACTAACACTCTGGACAGGAGATATGAACAAATAAAATGCAACCGAAAACAAATAGAAAATTTGGAAATAGAGTGACTATCACAAAATGGACAGAGATTAAATGAGGAACAGTGAAAAGGACCAAAACTTGCCATAATTATACTCATTGAAATACTGATATCAGGAAATGCAATGAAATGAATGGAGAGGTGAAGAGAGTGATTAAATGGAATGCTAAAAAAAAGGAAGAGAAAAATCTGAACCAGAAGTGAAAACAATAAGATGGCATGGGATGACAAGAAATGCAGGGAAATGGACCAAGCCTTGCTGAATTGCTACTCTTTAAAATTGCAAGATTTCATTTCCTTTCATGAAAGGAAATGTAATCTCAAGCATACTGAAAAAAAAAGTGAAACTATCTTACTAGGGTAGACTTTTAATAAAATGAAATTCAATTTAAAGAAATAAAAGATAATTGTGAAATCAAGTGGTTGTAACCAAATGTAACAGGTGATATGAAGTGCTCCCCTTTAGATGGTTTTTGTGGTTGCAACATCTCTAGAGGTCTAGGCTTTATGGTTTTCTCAAGCCTAACCTCAAGTGTAAGCTCTAAACTAGGCAGAGCAGTAAAAGCAGGGATTTGCTGAAGTGCAAAGCACGAGTGGTGCAAAGCAGAAAGGTGTGGAGGGAGCAATGTTGGGGCAGTGCCGTGCTCCCCTTGGCATACCTTTCCTTGGCGCGCCTGGAGCTCTGGGCTTTGTGGTTTTCTGAACCCTTACCCTAAGTGGAACCCTAACCCAAAGGGGAGCAGTAAAGTCAGGCTTTTTCTAAGTCAGTTGTACCTGACCTATGGTTGGTTTGAAGATGAAATTTTCTGATGGAGCAATGTTGGGGCAGTGTCATGCTTTGTTTGGCATTCCTTTAGTTGTTGCAGTGTCCTTGGAGACCTGGGCTTTTCTGGTTTTTTCATGCCTACCCCTAATCATAACCTTAACCCTGAGGGAAGCAGTAAAATCAGGCTTTTGCTGAGGCTTAGGTGCCCAGCCTCTGGGTGGTGCCAGAAACGAGGTGTGGAGGTAGCAATGTTGGGGTACTGCCATGCTCCACTTGGCATGGCTTTTGTAGTTGCAGTGTCCCTGGGGCTCTTGGGTTTGTGGTTTATTCAAGCTTAAGCATAAGGGGGACCAATAAAATAAGCAACTATAAAAAGCGCTTCAACATCAGCAAAACCTTGAATCACAGAGAAGTGCATTATTGGTGAAACCATGAAGCAATAAATCTCTGTTCCAAAGACATGTGTCCAAATTCATGGTTCTTCTCCACAGAATGTAAGACCCTCGAACATAGAATATTTGAACATTAAATTTTCTTAAAACCCAGACCTCTACAAATAAGATGGGATGGTTGACACAGGACATTCTGGCACAATATATCAAGTGACTGTCATTGGGCTCTTTCCAGCTCAATCTATATATGCAGAATAGCAATATCTTGCCAAAAATTAAAGGCCATCATATGCTAACCTGCCGTAGATCTGACTGCCAACCAGAAGAGAAGTGAAATTCAGCCCCTCAATTGTAGTTTTGTAGCATGCAGGCTGGGAGAAATAATACATCAAAGACTCATGAAGAGTACAGCTAAGAAACTGTATGGTCTTTCGTCTGGAAGCTATCAGACTATTCTGACATGTTGTATTACATTTGGAATAATTCCTCATTCTAGCACAGAAAGATGGATAATCTAGAACCAGCTCAGGACATGAGAAGGAGAGGAATGACACAAACACAAAGCCAATTTCTGCTTAGCAAGAACAAACAAAAAACTTAAGAGAAAGCAAGGCTTCAGTTGATGACATTTCTAATTTTAATATTTCCTACTCAGATACATTAGAGTTGGACTGGTTGCTGATTAGATACAGTAATATCAGCTACTGCATAATACAGAGGACTTGGACAGTGACTTACAACACTACTTCATCACCTGGGTTGAATCATCTCAGCCAGTATTAGCCACCTAAAAATTAGCTGCCTAATCTATGCTAGTGATGTGGATTCCTTCAATGGAGATAAATGAACTTCTTCAGTGCTACTATTCTCATCCCTGGGTAGGTATTCATGATGCATAAAATGAATTGTCCTTTGGAGATGCCTCACTCTCTGAGAATTTATCTACATTATTATGATAGATCAGGTACCTACATGTTAGACGGATAGAATTGGATATGATAAAATTCATACTTATGCATTTGATAGTAATGGCATTTCTTCTGTTATTAGCACAAATCCACGAGGGCATATCTTACTATCTTACTAAAAAGATACCTTGGGAACCAAAGCAGAGAAATTTGTGAGGAATAATTTTGTCTGAGAAGAAGACTGATTTTCTCCAGAGAAGAAGTTAAGCAGGCACTGATAGAAAAATCACTCCATACTGCAAGTCACAGCAGTTATAAAAGAACGGGAGCAATACCTGCCATCTGTGAGGTTTAATAACATCAAAAGGTCTTCTATGTAAAAGTTATCATATAAAAGCATAATGTGGAATACCAGAAACATCTAGGGAAGCACATCTTATTATTACTGTTCTTTTTTCTCCACTCTTGAAAAAATAGGCACTCAAAATTCTAAGAACAGTATTTTATTCCTGTGTGACATGAACATAATTTTTCATTTGATTAACAAATGCTAACTTACCTTTTGCAGTAATAACTTATAGAGAGTAAACTAAATAGTATAAAAGTATCCACTTTGAAGAAATATGAAATGCCAGTTTTGTCCAGTTGCACATGGTGTTAAAAATTGATTTTTCTTCCCCTCCAAAAATTCAGAAACATTTCTTCATAAGTAATGGTGTTTACTCTGTGTGCTTACATGCACACTGAATGTAGGGGACTGAATCCCTTTCACTTAAAACACAAAGCAGTAGATTAGTTGTTAAGAAGTCTGTTTAAGTCAATACTTGTTTTGGAGAACAAGAAAATGTAGGAATAGTACACATTGCATGAAGCCAACACAATAAGAAAACTGTGGATATTGTTTTTTCTGTAGAGTAAAAGAAAGAAGATAACATTTGATACATGAAGTTTCTTTTAAGCACTGCAGAAAAACTGATATAAGGAACGGTGTGTAACAAAATGTGGGACACACAGGATAATTTTAAAATGAGTGATCATTACACACATTTTAAAGATATACAACTTCAATCAAATTATGTCAGTATGACATATACAGAAAGTCTTTTGCAGCATTTTTTAGTGTTGTTTAAAGATATTTTGAAAATTCTATTGTCATTGAAAGTTCATTTGAAATGTTCTTTTCCTCTCCATTTCCTACTCCATGGTGTTTTGACAGATCTTACATGCTTAGCTATAGTACTGATTAAAATAAACCTGTAATTTTGTAAAGTAATAAGATAAGCAAATACTATTCACATTGAATGGAAAAAAAGCAGTGCTATGGGTGAGAAGAGATTCAATTTATTTCAAAGAACATATTTTATAGGGCACAATTTGAAACAAAATGTAGCATTTTTATGGAATTTTTCCTCTTTTCTATATATTTTCAGAGAATTACCTCTTATCTGCATTAGGATCTTTCAGCTTTTGCTTTGTCTTATGATACCATTGCATTTGTTCATATTTCTAGAAAAGTAAAGGTTCATTTTTAATAATGAAAAGGGTTATTTGGACAATAAAATCACAAATTTTAAAGTAATCTTACAATTTAACTTTGAATTCTGTGGTAGTCCTGAAGTTATTTTGAATAACCCGATACATTCTGAGGTCAAGCATAATTTGGGAAACATCTGTTTCAGGGAATTATTTTAAAAGCTGGCCTTGGAAGAAGAAATACTATGATTAGTGTTTTTACTTTTCAAGTTTACTTTTGATGAACATAGGTGTATAATAGGCATAATTTTAAAAAGATTTCTATGTAGACAAGCTGTTAGAAGACAGAAGACAATAGGGTGACAATATTTTAATTGAGTCATAGAATCGTGTAGGTTAGAAAAGATTTTTAAGGTCATCAAGTGCAACGATTAACCCAACACTGCCAAGTCCATCCCTAAACCATGCCCCCAGGTGCCACATCTGCACATCTTTTAAACACCTCCAGGGATGGTGACTCAACCACTTTTCTGGGTAGATTTTTCCAATTCTTGTTCCTACTGACTGGGCAAAAGAAAACTCACTATATGACATTTGTTCCTCTTCTGGCATGACCCTGAAGCATTTTCAGAACTAAGACTCATTAGTCATTAATCTCCTCTGCAGGTTTTTAAGTATCACAGTTGCCAGAATTCATGATGATCAAAACATTTTCAAATGAGGAGAGGAGAGAGCAGGAGAGGGTTTTTGAACTGCTATGCTTGGCAATGACTTAAAGGTTTTAAAAATGAATTTAGGTCTTGGAACAAACTCTTTTGGTAAACTTGGAAAATGTGTTTCCTGTCTGTCCTAAAAGCATCATGAGAAATAATAGTAATTATGTCTAGAAAACTTGGCAGTTGCTGTGGCTGTCCTTAAAGGCATGAACACCTTACCCCAAAGGGAACAGTTTTTACGTCAGTCGTGGCTCAGGGGCAGGCACTGATGAAACATGCAATTTTAAGTTTTGAGCCCTGGTTCAAAAGAACACCTTGATTTACAAAGGTGCTTAAATTTGTGCACTTGTCTGACAATTCATTCTTAGTTGGACTGAAGGAAATTAGGTGATAGACTATTAGGAGGACACAGAAAAGATACTCATTTTAATAGCTGTTTAAATTACAATTACTTGATATTTAATTCCTCATTATTCCATCCAAAACTGGATGCTTCAGAAGAATTTGTGCTGCTAATAGATTTTTCAGTGGAAACTCCAAATATATCTTAGAGATTTAATAAACATTTACAAATGGTATGTTTGTGACTTGATGCAGAACATTCAGCATTCAGCAGTCTAATGAACTTTAATGGTTGGCTGAAAATCTGGTAATATTTCAAGATTTAAATGTCTAAAATATTTTTTCTCTGAGGGGACTTTTCCACCAAAGCTTTTTGACAGAGTAGCAGAAGTGTAGCTCTTTATTTGTTATTTTGTGTACACCCACACAATTCTCAAACTGAAGTTTAATTCTCTAAAACAAATGGACTGCTTTTTATGAGGTAATGTACTAGATGTAATTATCATCACAGGAGCTTTGTTTAGAGTATTGCAATTTTTTAATGCCATCCTGTTCATCATTTAAGCAGACATTTAAAATACATATTCATATAATCATTATTATTTAGTTATGCAAAAGACTTGTCTAACTATATTCTAGCCTGAAAACAAGGAAGCTCTATGAAGATGCTTCTCTTTCCTTCTTGGTATCCTGCAATCCACAAACGGGTGCTTTCTTATTTTTCAGGATGTTACAGCTCTTCTTTTTTCCCATGGAAGTATTTTTTTTTCAGTAGTAAAATATGATTATGACATCCAGAGACATGGCACTCTGACTCCAAGTCCTGAAATACCTGATTTCTCAAAGGATTATGTGTGTAGGACAAAGGAAGGTTGAAGAGATTAAGATTAACAACCATATTTGATTTCAGTAATTTACTTTCATGGACTTATTCGTGTAAGAGAATTAGAAATCAGGTCCCATAGACACAGAATCTGGCAGGCATTATGTGGCTATTTCCTGTTCTTGACCATTTAATTAATTCAGTGGAGCTGATAATTCTAATTCATTTCTTCTCTGTTTTTCTTAATATTCTGCTTTACCCTTGGAAAGAAGAGATGATCTCTTTTTGCATCAATCCTGGAAATACTATTTGTTACTTCTAACTATGGATTTATTGCTAGATAGAGACACAAATTTGGAAGCCTTTCACATTTTGAAATTTCACCTCTGTTCTTTATTTCAGCCTGCCACCCAGTGAATTTATCAGTGTCATTTATGTCTTGTAGTTGTGAATTTTTATCAAAGCCTCAGGCATTGCCATAAAGAGTCCAATTAAAATACGTTCAATGTATTTTGAAAATTTGACTTTGCTGCAGTTAAAAGCATGAATTACAATGACTCACCTGAAGGATTTAATAATTTATGTTTTAAAAGGGATTGTTGATGTACTCTATTGAGCTTGACGCTAATGAATTTGATAAAAAATCATTTTGAGGATAGGGCTTGAGTTTTCAAAGTTACCTCTAATTCTAGGTATATAAATTAAGTGAAAGTGGCTAGATACTTAGATTAGTCAAGCATTCACATCTCTGAGCCACAGCTATTCCTTACCTGGGATAATCCAGAGAAACCATCCAAAGGCATTCCCATAATCTAAGACAAAAAATTAAACAAAACAACAACAAAGCCAAAACATTGATATGTATTTCAAAATCTGGGATGCAACTGAGACTCAGAAATACTGCTTAGAAAATTCTGTTTTTTAAGATTTATACTGCATTATTGGGCATCAATGTGAATAATGAATAGAGAGATAAAAAGATAGGGTACTTGAGAGCCTCAGTTAAGCCCCTCTTCCAGTGAAAGGTTGGACCAGATAATCCTTTGAGGTCACATCCAACCTGGACTGGCCAACAATTCCATGAGTAGTAGACTGCAAGAGGTAGCTACAAATTTCAGGAAACTCCAGCCACACTCATGATGGACTGTACACCATCTGCTGGATAATAATATATAACTGGGGTGGTAAATAATGATATTATGAACACTATGTGTATAGTCACCTTGGGGGATCAAATACAAGGAACAATTTATGTTATTAAAGTTCCCTAATGTTCTTATTTACATTAAAACAGAGTTATTTGAACACGATTAAGCATATATTCAACAGCCTCAGTGAGACATGTAAATCAAATCACACTTTCTTGAGGAAAATGATTCAATGGCCTGGATCCTGAGGATATATTATTCCAGTTGTAGTGAAATATGTGGAATAGGAAAGCCTCCATAAAGAGTAAACACTCTTTGAAATGAAAGCTTAAGTCTACTTGGGGTTCTTCAGCCTACTATGTATATCCTGCTCAGAAGTAAAGGGAATGAAAACCAAGATATTATTTATTAGTGGCAAAAGTATTATTAGTGGTACTATTACTACTACTGATATAATTAGGACCATAATTATCATACAATATATTATTATCACTATTTTTAATATCATCATCATCATTATTATTTAACATATATCTTTAAGAGACACAGAGCTGTAAAATACACTGTTTTGTGGTCAATATATATTATTTTCACTATTATTAATTTAATCATCATCATTATGAATAACATTATATCTTTAAGATACTCAGTGCTGTAAAATATACCAATTTGTGGTCTAAATAATGAGTTGCAGAGCTTCTGATAATACTTTTGCAGTGGCCACTGGGGCACATTGTGGATTATGTTTTGAAGCCACATCGTAAGAGCATGCATACCCCTATATCCTTCTCAGGAACAGATCCTCAGTCAGGCTGTGTGGACTGCGAGCTGAACTTCAGCTATGAAAAGCTTGGCAGAGGGTCCTCTGGGAGCTTGAAGGAGTGCCACTGTCATCCTAAGACACAGCTTTCTTTATTTGTGTGGGCTTTTTTCCAAATCTGAAATGTGCCAAACAAGGTAAGGTCTGTGCTACCTTCCAAAACAGTGGGGTTTGTGTGCTGAGAACCAGGAGCATGGAGGACTTAAGGGATGCACATCCCCTGGCATTGGTGTGGGAGGACAGAGCACAGCAATTGGACTTCTGTCACTTGTTCTCTCATCTTCCAAATGGAAAGCACCTTCTTAAAAAGCCATGCTTCGGCTCCTGTTTCGTACCACAGGGAGCTTGGGGGTCAACTAACGCTCATGGATCGGGACTGGGACATAAAAATAAGAGGTGGAGAGATAAGAAATTATAGGCTGCTGGAAACAGTGCAGATGATATAGAATGTGCCTATTCTCACTGTTCACTGATACAACTTTCTGCTTAAAAATACAAAGAGGGAACTATTGCACTACTCTTTTCTGTAAAAATACAAAGAAGCTTGGAAGACTATGTCTCAATTATTAGTCCCTCCAGATTTCTTAGACTCTGATATTCTACCAGATTAATGGTGTCCTGGTTTTGGCTGGGTTAATTTTCCTCTTAATAGATGCTATGGAGCTGTGTTTCGGATTTAATATGAGAATAACGTTGATAAGACAATAAGTTTTAGTTGTTGCTAAGTTCTGCAAGAGTCAAGGAGTTTTCAGAGTCTCTTACTCTGCCAATGAAAAGATGCACAGTAAACTGAGAGGCAACATAGCCAGGACAGCTGATCTTAATTGGACAAAGGGATTTTCCATACTATAGAATGTCATGCTCAGTAAATAAACTGAGGGGAGCGTGCTGGGGGATGATTACTGTTGGGGAATGGGTTGGGCAGGGGGCAGCAGGTGACAAGGGACTTTATAGTGCATCACTTGTCTCTTTTGGGTTTTTTCTTCCATCTGTCTTTCCTTTTCATTGTTATTACTATTGTCATTATTATTGTTATTATCATTAGTACTATTAGGTTTATTATTTTCTTCAAGGAGAAAAGATAAACAGAAAAATACAAATAGGTGATTTTTATTTAAAAAATGAGAAACTTAGGAATAAAATGAAGTATGCAACATCTTATCAGTGTTTATGGTTGCTTTTTGCTTGTCTGGACTATACCTAAGTACTGACTCATCATTATTTCAGATTTTCATTCTATGGCATTTTCAGCTGCACATTACCTTACTTCATCTTGTCACCCAGATTGGCTCTCATTCTTGAGATATATATATATGTGTATATATATAACTTGCATACTGCAGCATATTCATATTACAGTTCCTCATAAAGTGCTTTAATTCTGCTATTTCCCTCATCCTTTCTACACACAAAAGCTCTTCTTGCCTTTCCTGGATAGACTGACTTTGTGCTAAAATGAAGACCAATGAGTCAAACTCTTTCCTGTTTGCTTGCTTGTAGAAGTCAGAATTTCTAATCAATCTATTTGCTTAGGACTATTTCCAGGACAATTATTACCTTCATAGCAACACCCTTTTATCTGAGATCTATACACAGCAATAGATCAGATCCGCTCTTGTCAACAGATTTCAAAATCCTCATATGATAGAAATGCAACACAGATATGTGACAAGCAACCATAAATATGTCTGGATAAAAGCACCATTTTCCAAAAGGTAAGCTTTTGTTAATTTGTTTGGAAGGCCACAGTAAATGTAAGCCATTTACATTGTTAGCAGACAGTAACATGGAATGTTACACAGATGATCAAGCCTTCGTGTTCTAAAGCCTTTAATGCAAAGAAAATCACTATAATGTTACCAGAAGTGGTATATAAGTAGATATATAAGTATTTGCTTTTTGCAGCAGTAGGGGTTGTCTATGAAAGGCCATGTGGTATTTCCCACCTTTCACACATTTCATTCAATTCCTTCATTCTGGAAAACACTTATGTTTCACGTGCAACCCAGATGCTTTAGCTGAATACAATATCCCACACCAGGATAACGCGTCTTGCACAGAGACTCATTACCATGGCTGTTTAAAACTGCTTGTAAAGTTACTGTGAGGATGAGCCTCACTACTCTGTGTTCAGATGCTGCCTTCAGCACCTCAGGGCTGTCAGGATCATTTCATCTTTCTTTGTGGAAGCCAATACTATCTTGAGATACATTCATCCTAACCTCCTTGGTGACTGTGTGGGCTCCTGGGCACCCAGAGGGTTGTGGGCAGAAGTGAGATGAGAGCACCTGCATCCTGCAGACTGCCTTCCACCCTGGCAATCACATGCTCCATGCTGAGCACCCATTGTCACCAGAATAGCTGGATTGCTGGAGTGAGACAGGTGTAGCACAACACTCTGTTATGCCTTTTGTAGTCCTAATTGCTACTTTCTGGAAAGAACAAAAAAGATTCTTATAGCTAAATAAATACGTGTGGAAATCCCTTTACAGCTTCAGATGAGAAACTGAATAAAATGCTTTTCCACAGATCAGTAAAATCCATAGATATGAGCTAGAACTTTATTTTTCAGCTTAATTGTCATGGTACTCAGTTTGTTATTTCTAACCTCTCAATGAACTGGTTTCATATAATTGAATGAAAGTCACTGTGCATTCACAGCCCTCTATTTTCACAGCTGTCAAGGGAAAAATGAAGACTGCTTGGTTCTGGATTTGCTAAGTGCTTTATTTTTACAAAGTGTCAGTTTATCAGATCACCTGATATCACATTCCCATCACGTCCAAAGTCTGAGCTCATAGTTCAGTTCTGAGAAAGCCTCTCAGTATGTTCAGCCATTTCTCAATGATGATTACCCTCTGCAATGTGGGGCATCAAATGTTATGTCTTGGACTAATGTTTTTCACATCTTTGGGCAATTTGACAAACAATTTTTTTTTCTCTTGGTTTCAATTTTGGAAACTCAGAAAAAGTCTCTTCTGCTTAGCTTTAATTATATTTACTTGTTCTCAAAAAGAGGATGTTCAAGGACTTTGTTTAAATATCATTGGTTATGTTTAATAGTATCATCATGTTTATTTTTGTTCCCTTCTTAATATGGGCCCAGAGCAAAGAAATGGGAAGTGGACTTTTATGGTCTAGGGAATAGTAATGCCATTTCTCTTTGTGAAAGTAGATATTCAAATCTTTCATGGATAATAGTTTAATTGTTAACAGAGTCTACTGCTGAGGTATTTTGCTTTCAAAGTTAGATATGTGAAATGCAGCTGCAGTTGAAAGTAATCTGGCTTTTACTGTCAAGTAATTATTGCTCACCTAACCTTTTTTTGGGAAATAATATCATCTCCTACATTTTTAATGGGATTTTTTTCCTTCCTATTAAAGTTCTTACTGGTCTTGCTATCAACCTCTGATATGATCTGCTAGCTATATATATTGTGCAAACAGTTAAAAGGAGGTTGCCAAGATGGATTGCTGGGAGGAATAGTTTTTCACAATGTAGGCACCTATGAATATTTAATACAACTTTGTATATGTATTTCTGGGTTTACTTCATGCCAGAAATTACAGGGAGTAAATGTGAGATAATTATATTCTACTTCAAAAGTGAACCATTTGGTACCTTAAATGAGACCCTATCTGATGACAGTTTACCTTTTTTACTAGAAATAAAACAGTCCCTGTAGTTCCAAATCTACAAATTTTGATTGGTTTTCTTACCTTAATGATGTAAGTGACCATGGTTCAGAAATGGTGTCACATATCTTTAAAATTGTCTGTTGAGACGAACTTGCAGGACTGTATTTTTAAGCTCTTGGTAGGTCTTCATAAAAATCCACAGGAGGAAAATGCTATGGGAAGGCATATCTTTTCATACCAAAGACAATTATACTTTCCCATCCACCTCATTCCACTTGATAGCTGGCATCCTATGATTTCTTCCATCCTTGTTGCAAAGAAGCTTTTATACATTTATGCCTAATGTCATCTTCTTCTCTTTGGGATTGTGTTGGCTGTTCAGCATCTGCAGAAAAACTTAGCTCTCTGTCTTGAAGGTGAATTCGTAATGGCTCATTTGTCTGCCAGTTCTAGTGCTGGCTGTGATGCAGCTATTGACAAACCCCCAAGGAAGAAACATACCATTCGTGTTCTTACTTCCACCATCATTTTCAAAGAGGCAATGGATTTAAATTAAATCTTCTTTCTTCTTCCTTTACCTTTAATCTGAAATACTCTCAAGGTGAGTGTATGACTGTACAGGGATCAGAATCATGACACAGCAGTAATTCACTGGATTCTAATTATAAACAATTTTCACAGCTGTCAAACAGTATCTCAGCTTTAATTGGTTGTACTAATAAAGGGAGCATTTCTGTGCACTGAGACACAGACTATCCTCATATAATTTAGGCAGCCTGCTGTAAGCAGCCTTGTGGGTAAGTATTTAGAAACTGCTACTTTCTACAAAAGGCTTCCCTGAAATTAAAATAGTGCATTTAAAATTAAAATAGTGAATATGTTACATTAATAGAGTCATAAGCCATGCTCAGCCAAGCTGCTCTGTGTCACTGGAGAAGTTTTAATCAATCAGAATTGTGTTCCTTTTTTAATAGTGTTCCTTTTGAAATTGTTCGGAGACCCGTTCTAAAAGAGAGGACCATAATTTATTTTTCTTAAATTCTTGATAATGAGTGGTCACAGCAGCTGAAGATTTTGCATAACTAATAAACTAAGAAAAAATCTTGTCTGGATTTAACATTTACTCCTATTTAGTTATTTGATTCCCTAACAATGATGGAATGAGGTAGTAGCATAACTCGAGATCCCAGTATTTCAGTTACCAAATCAGGTCAAAAAAGACATTAAATGTAACAAGTACTGATTATAATGATGTGGCCTAAATCTAGGAAAATGTTGAATTAGTTGTGAGTTATCTTATCTTTCAAGTTCTAATTATCTAGCTAGACAGAAGCAACTGAGTAAGTTTTGATGAAAATAGCATATCTATTACTGGGATTTGGAAATGCTGCAAATAAACTATTTTTGGCAATTTTCAACAGATTAAGCAACATTACAGACTTCTGAGTACCTATGGGATTTGAAACTAGATCAATTACTAATTGTCATTCAGCAATCAATCTATCACCTTCTCTGCTGTATAAAAATTAACATTGTGTTACTAAGAACAACATTTTAATGAACAGACTAATGAACATTTGAAATCTGCAATCTGATGAAACTGAAATTATTTTTTTCAGTATGACATATATTCCAAGTTTCTCCTTGGCTTTTTTTCCAAGTCCAAGCTTCAGCTTGTTGTCAAAATGGTCAAAATCAAATGAGCTACTAAAACAATACAAAATTTAATATTTATGGCATAATAAATACAGATCTTGGTCTTAAAACACTCTGATAATTCTTGGAGCCTGAGGCCATTTGAGTACTTGTGGTTTAAAGTATACTTGTCCTCAGTTAAACATTTCCTTTCTATGTCTTCTGTCATACTGTCATATGGAGAATTCAAGGTGTTTGCTTGAAAAGTTCCCAGTCACTACAATGGGCTTGAGGAGATTGTCCAAGAATGTATTTGCTCATCAGAACCCCAGGTAATATCAGAGATAGACCCAGAACTGCACCACCTTCTCTCACTCCCCTATGTCCTCATCCCCAGGGTAAGAAGGAGTGGGTGGGTGAACAGGCCAGGGGGAGCAGCATCACATCCGTGATCAGTGTCTGAGGATTGGGACTCCAGGCATGCAAGGATGCTCATCGGCTGTGCTGTTCAGACATAGCCTCAGTGCACTTGCTACAGGACTCTGACAGCACTTCTGCAGACACATTTTGCTTCAATAAAAAAATAGAGCCAGTAAAACTTTGCAAATGCAACATCCATTTTACTAGGCTAAACCAAAAGGCAGTGAAAGAAAGAGGCAAAGGGTTTAGTTAATCTCATTTTCTCTCAGTATAACTTCAGGATAATTTAGACATCTTCTAAGAATAATATTATGCTGAATATTTTTTTCAAGGACCAAAAAGGTTTTATATATGTGTAGGGTTAATATGTAATTAATAGAATTTTTTTGCATCTATGAAAATTATGTATAGAGATGCACTCGTATATGTCTGTGTGTGTGACTTGACTGGCTTTTATGATAGACATCAATATTATTCATTTGAAAAAGAATGTGTTCTGATAGCACATATATTGCTTAAAGCTGTTGGCAAAATGCATAATCAAAAAAAGAACATTTTTCTCCTGGTGTTATTATTTATTTATTGTTCCTATTGCATCTTCCACAGATACTGAAATACTGAATCATTTGTTTCATTATCTCTTTGTACTTTCCAAACACAAAGTCCTTATCTACAGAGACTTCAGTTGTATTCAAATTCTTTCTAAAAGGATTTGAAACATATTGGTTTTTCTCTCATTTGTTGGACAACAGATATCACTGCTGACATCTGAATTAAAACAACACTTTTAGGCAAAACAGCAGGATACAATTTTAATTTTGTTAATATTTTTTAAGAAAGGAGATAAAAAGGCTAGATCATTTATAGTGTATTAAACGGAACATAAAAATGTGTTTCTAGAGTTCTGCCCATACAATTCCTTTATCTAAGGGATGAATATTGACACTATCAATGTCTTACAGGTTTTGAAATGGAGTAACAAACCAGTTGTGACTATCCCAGTGCTAGTAGCCATTATTCAGTTTCCTGCTATAGCTGTTTGCGTTCATTTCTCTGTGCCTGTCAAATACCAAATTAATAAATGCACAGAGATCATCAGTAATAAGACACTGGTACTTACTATAGTTTCCAGTATTCACAAAGTGAGCATCTCATCTTCTAGGCATAAGGAGTTGCTGCTGTTATTGCATCATGTGCCAAAGGCTAACAGGTAATCTGACAGCTGGATTCACCACCACAAGTGACTCAGTTTAGGTATGGGTATATAGCTAAGACATAAAAATGTCTTTCAGAACCCAAAGAATAAGAAGTGTTACAAATTGCTAGACATCTGTCTGTAACCCCCACCTCACAGGTTCTTATTGGTGTTCCTCACACAGAAGTCAGTAAAGCAGGCCTTTAAATTATAGGAAAGATTATAGCAGATGCCAGCCTGGCTGGAGAATAACTAATGTTGTCCCCTTCTGAAAGAAGGTTACTCATGCCTTTCAGAAGTGGTTCCAAGACAGCACTGGCTCATATTTTGGTTTGCTTTGAGCGTTTTCACGAGATTTTTAGGAAATAATAGGGAACTAGTAGGCAGCAGTGGTGCTTCCAGATTTTCATGGTTTGCCGCTAAACAGGAATAAAATCTTATATACATTTAAAGTAAATTTTTCTATAAGGAAATAAATATTTACTCCCTACTCCCTATCCCACACATATCATCCTTTCGTATCATCCTTCCCTGTTATCTCAGCACTTGTTGGCAGAAGGAGAACTTGGACAGTGATATTTGCCTTTTCTAGCTACAAACTCAGTAGTCTGATCTAGGTCAGTGATGCACAGAGCTTTCCATTTTCATTTTTGTCCTCCGCTCATGGGAAACACATAAAGAGATTAAAGGGATAATGGGTCTGATTCAAAGCCCTTTGTGGGTAATAGCAGAACTGACAACAATTCTGTTTCACAGCAGCTTCTGAGGTTTGGGGATTTGTTTTTCAACCACTCCATAACAAGTGGATATTTCTGCTAATTGAAATTCTTTTGAAATGTTCATTTTGACTCTAAAATGGGACCTTCTTGAAATAGAAGGCCTGTTGCTTGGTAGTCAGAGAAATGGTGAGAGTTTCATGTTTAGCCCCTCTTTCTGATAATTTGGGACCAAGTCTTTCATCCTCAAACTAAATAGATCAGAAAACCAATACTTCCTTCATCCAGACCATCAGGCAATTATGTATAAGTGGAGAATAATTTCCATTGATTCAAGTAGTCTTTGAATCAAAATCATAGAAAAAATAATAAGATTCCCTCTTAAATTTTAGCATGTGAAAAAATATTGATGCAGCAATTTCTCAATATTCATGGAGCAAAGTTTCTTCTCTTTACTCATTCCTGAGTGCTGTAACACTAAAACCACATTGCATATTGTTTTAGTACTGTTTTTACTCTCTCATTGAGGTTACTTAGTAAAATTTCTAATTGATAGAAGTCTTTCATAGAACTGACTTAGAGAAAAAAGTAGCAATTTCAATTTTTCAGAGTTTTTTCTTTGATGAACTTAGTGGGAACTCACATTAATAATGTTGAGTTGTAATCCCAAATGAATATCCAGTTTGTAATCACAAAGAATTATCATCTAAGACACACCAATATGGAACCACATGATGAACAGATATTGCTTTTAAAAACCTTTTTAGAAATACTTGTAAAACTTGTAATTGGAAGTTTTAAAAGAATAAGTTCTTTTGTTTAGGGTTTGGATTTTTTTTTGTTGTTTTGTTTTGGTTTTTTTTTTTGGGTTTTTTTTTGTTTTGTTTTGTTTTGTTTTTTTGTTTTTTTGTTTTTTAGATTCTGCTCATACTTTGAGAAGTCTCAATCCAGAGAATTGCTGGGAGCCTGCAAGCCCAGCTGTTATTATTGGTAAAGACTGTGCCCATACAAGTCATCTGCCTAATAGATTTTCTATTTTTACTTGTTTTTAGACAGCTTTTTAAATCACAAGTGTACATATTCTCATCATTTCCAACCTGATTTCCAACTTGCCACTACATGGCATTTTCATATTTTGAAAGTCATTTGTCCACAGATGTGTGATATATAGATTACATAATTGATGTTTGTGCTGTCAGCATTGAAACACTTATGAAATGTTTTATTCAGGTATCATTGGATATTTATTCTTCATGTTGTGTAAATTCTTTTAAGAAGTAATGGTTTTATTTATTATTTATGTGCGAATTAAAGACACTTTGTGAGAACACTAACAGTTTAGCAATCAGTAGTTCAGAGTTTTTTTGCAACGACAGTATTTTGCTGTATTCAGAATAGCAGAGCCATGATTGCTGATTGTCAGGGACCTGTACTGTGTATGTTGCATGCATGCACACAGCTCCCCATGACCCTCTCCATCCACCATTAGAAAATTACCATAATTATTCCAGTTCTGTGAAGAGGTCTGTATTGTACTATTGCTCTCTCCTTCTTGGAGGAAGGAAACACAGCTGGATGGAATATGTAAATAACTGTTCATGTTTTCATACTCTGAATGAGCAACAGTGGAAGGAGAGATTCACTGACTACAATATCAAAAGAAAACAGCCTAAAGACAGCATCTGGGCTGTTACATTTGAGCAGCATGCAGGTTACTGAAGCCTGCAAAATAGCTCAGGGTTAAAAGATCTCAGGGTGTCTTAAGAATTTAGGCCCCAATATCTAAGAGGTAGTGATATTAAGGAGGCTGGGGGGAATGCAGTTTCATGAAAGATTTTGGATTATTTCTCAGGCTAGAAGATCAAGTTCAGGAGGGTCGATGCGAATAAATCTGAGTTTGCCAGACAGATGTAAGAGGTTTTCTAAGATCCTTTTTAACTCCAAATGTCAGCCTTCAGAGTCTCTCTACAGGATCTTCATGTCTGGGTTGTAGTTTTAATAGGGTACTTAATCACAAGAGACTGTGAAGTATCTCCTAAGTGATTCTCCTCTGTGATGCAGGAGCATTAAACCATTTCATGACCAGAGGAAGCCACAAGCAAAACCCATAATTTAGACAAGAGAACCATAAAGACCAGACAGAGCCTTTTTCCTGATATATCAGAAAGAACATGAAGAATAGGTTACATATGTGAACCCCTCTCTTTTTATCAGAAGTAAGCTTTATAACGACAATTGCCATATTTCAGCTTTGACTCCTTTTTTTTTTTCCCTCAGTATTCCAGCCTGTCAAAATGTGTCTCTTTCCCCATGAAATGGCTTCAGGTGAGCAATCTTTTCTCACAGCAGAGAGGGAGTCAGCATGCTAATGTAAAGCCTCCCAAACTAATCAGCACAGGTGTTGAAAGCAAATTATTTGGCTATTGGCAACTGTACATCAACTCCTGTATGGGAGCTGCTGCACGAGATTGTTCCAGCCTTCAGTTTGATACAGCAGCACAGAGAAGCTTTGATACAGATCAACACCCACCAAATCATCTTGGTTTCAGATGTCAATCACTCCTAACACCTTGCATGAGCACTACAGAAACTGGTACATGGATTTTTTCCTATAAACAGAATTAGTCCATTTTTAGGGGGGGGGGGAAGGTGTTTGTTTCGGTGTTGTTTCGGTGTTTGCTTTGTTTCTATTGCACAAAAGCCAATCTATCAAAAAATACATTTATCAAATTTATAAATTTATCGTTTTGGTGGAGAGCCATAATGGCACCAACTCATATTTACAGAGCTGTGTTTTGAGGTAAGCCTCAAAACAAAGGGATATTATCAGAACAAAGAGTATTTAAATTTTTATCTTGATAGGAAAAAATTCACTATACTGAATTAAAGAAGAAAACATTATTAACTTTTCCACTGATGTTAAGGAGGTGTTAAGGCAGCTTTTCTGAATTTTTTATGTCTCTGGAAAATTTTGAGATATTTTATCAACACCACAGCACTTCCTACCAAATAAAACGTACTTTCTCCCCATTTCTTGGCCTATATAATTTAATAATGCCAAAAATACTTAATTTCTAAAATGCATGCATTGTATATATTTAAAACTCTGCTAGCTTTTTACCAAACTTCATGCAAATTCTGTGGTTTTATTTCTGTTTCTTTTACGAGCTATTAATCAAAAGTGGGAAACAAATGTTAACCCCAAATCTTAACTCAATCTTTGCCTTTAAAATTAGGTAAAAGACAGAGTTAACATTTCTTTAAAGCATTCACAATAGTTCACCAAAATCCAACTCACTGACTACTGCCACTTTGAAAAAAACCAGGAATTTATATTTATTTCATAGCCGTGCAAACCTACCCATAGTGAGTTTTCCTAAAGATTTAATAACTTTGTGATAGATCTGTGACCCATTTATACTTAGTCTCCAAGCAAAATGTGCAATGAAAAATCAGATGCTTTGAGATGCATGCCTACTCTTCTCCTTGTTTTTAAAGCTGAGACCCATGTTGAAGGCTAATTAACCTATAAAAACTACAGTGTTCAGCTATTACATCCTGACAAGTGGTTTGTTTTCATCATGAGCAAGCTGCAATTAATATTTGAGTACATATTAAATTATGGCTATTTTAATCACATCTGCGAATAATACAAGATCATTTTTGATAGGTATTACTAAGGGAGAAACAGATTCAGAATATACTTAAGAGCAAATTTACTCTTTTGAAATAAATAAATAATTTAATTTGGTTTATTTGACTAGAACTTAGTTCTTTTCTCAGTCAACTTTCATTATGATAACATAGTCTAATAAAATAATTAAATATATACTGAAGAAAATAAATTAATTACTTTTTAACATACATTTGTAGCAAAAGAAAGAGAAGTGCCTTTACGAGCTAATGAATATCTACTGGGCAAAGACCAGGAAAATTTACAAAATTCAGCTTTCAAATTGAGATTCAGATAGAAATTGATCATCTGAACAACTTTCATGTCATCAAGGACAGAAAAAAGGTTGTATGTTGTTTCTAGAGAAAATGGATTATTAATCACTATCAATCATTAAGTGATATTAATCACTATTAAGCACTATTAAGCACTATCAATCAGGATTTTAAGGCTATAATTGTGCAATATTTTTTGAAATTTTTTTTTGCAATTCTGCATTTATTTTTCCTCCTTTTAAAAGGCATTGCTAAAATGTTAGGTCAAATTTATATATACTACATTAATTTTGTTTCTTTCCTGTCTGCAAAGCTTTCCTGCAATTGCCTGGGAGAGGGAAGTTTCCTCCAGGAAAGGGGAGGATAATGTAAACAGCAAGACCAGAGCACTGATATAGGACTCAGAGGATGCAGATGTCATTGTCAGTTTTAGCAGATCTCACCCATAACTTACAAAAACCCACCACATTTATTCCATCCCTTATTTAATTTCTGTAAAAAAAATAATATATATATATAATACTTACAGAGAGTTAACACTTGGAAGAGAGATTATTACTGTAAAATACATGTAGATGTGGATAATCCAAATTCATTCCTAGGTTTCATTGCTGCTAAATGCCTCTCAGCAGGAACACTGCAAAGGTACCGTGAAAAAAATGTTCTGCCCTGTATAAAAATTAGAAAAAAATAGTGCATTTCTTATGCTAATTAAAAAGAAAAAACAACAAAAATCTCTGTTCATGACTTCTGAATGGGAGGCTGTGGGTAGTTCTTTCTGTGAGCAAAACAGTGCTGGAATTGCACAAGGGCTTGCTTTGCCTTGGAATCAACAGCTCTTGGGAAATGCTGTATCAGAGCTGAAGCTTCGTGTTGGTGCCTTCATGTTTTTGTAATGAGAGATAATCTGGCACACACATCTACAGAACAGGAAACCTTCATGATAGGGATGTCTGGGAGTAGATTTACTTCAGAAGTAAAGAGGTGCAGTACTTGTGAACTGTGTTTTCTATTTGAATCACCCACAAGGGCCCTGAGGACACTAGATCTTGATCTCTGAGCCTTTTTTCCCAGCTTGATCTTGGACCTGACTGTGTCACTACACCAGCCTGGTCCCCAGGGACCACTGAGCCTCGCAGCACCCTGACATCCTGCAGGAGGACGTCCGTCAGTGTACATCCTACAGATCCTTCAGCTGTAATTCTGGAGCAGCACATCCAGGCAGAGTCATCTCCAAGTGTGCTGCTCCCAAGGAATGGATATAGGACCCATACAAAGCTCTGCTAGTTACATAATTGGTGTCAGGCTGAAGCAGGGAAGTTGACATTAATATACTCTGACTAAAACTAGACTGCTTAAAAAGAAAAACTACAAACAAACCAAAAGTGTGCTTTTAATTGTATTTCTATTATTCTCCTTCATCTCCATTTTGGTCCCTAGAAACCATGGAAAAACACTGAGGCAGCAAACTGTATCCTTTCTGACAGACAGCTAACCAAGATGGCCTAAAGGCAGAGACAGGCTGTGCTGAGAAGAAAGTGCTGTGCAACATGAGGTGAGGGCTGAGCAAAGACCAGCACCACAGAGCTCTGCAAGACTGGACTATCGGGAGCTGTGTGAGTAAGAACCATGTCCATGCTCAGCAGACGGCATCAAGAGTGGTGGGAGAGGCACACAGGGATGTTGGGAGCTATTTCACAGCTGTTCATCCATGGGTGGGAGAGGCAGGAAAACCCCCCAAACTTCAAGACTGATGGAAAAGCAATTCCTACTTATTCAGCAGCAAAGTATCTGGAGTATTTGACTCATTCATGCAGCGAAGTCGCACAGTTCTGATCTGGAGTCCGTTTCTGCAAGAAACAACAGAAAATGGTGGAGCTACCAGAGCGCAGATGGTTTCCCTAAGGTTAGGTGCAGGTCATGCATAGAACCCTCATGTATTGTGACAGAAAACCACTTAGCTTTTACAGGACTGTCCAAGTAGGCCAGGTTCTTACTTTTTCATATGCACTGAGTATCAGCACAGTGTTCAGCATACACACACTAGCATGTTCCCCACCTCCATCCCCTTCTCTGCAGTACAGCTACCATTTCTTGCATTTACAGCAAACACTGAATTCATTCACAGAGCACCACACTGCTGTTGTGGATCTGAGGAGAAAAATCTGAGCTGAAGAAGCTGTCCTTTCTATTGAAGGTTTGGAGGGATGCTGTGGTAGCTTCAGGGTGGAAAGGCTTGCCTCATTCATCCATAGGCAGAACCACCCCTCCACTTCTTTGGCAGCCGTGGAAGCAGCTTCTTTTTATCTCTTCTCCCTGGGAGGTGCAAATGTGAAAAAACCCTGAGCCATCTGAAAGCATTTACTGATTAAATAGTCCTTGCTCTCTTCATCCTCCCACAGGCACACTCCTGGGCCAGGTTGGAGGTGCTGGGCAGACCGTGACCTAATGCTCATCTGCAAGGGATTAGCTGGAAAGGGAGAAATTGTGTACCTAAGCCACACTTTGCAAAGTGGCTTCAACTCTGGAGCTGAGACTTCCATCCACAAAAATTGCCTCAAGTATATACAAATGATCTTTAATACCAGGAACATACCAATCATTTTTATAAACTATAGTTGCTGTATAAATCCACATACATTTCAAAAAGCTTTAAACAATTAAATTATCTGAAGATCACATCCCAGATTTGAATTGCGCTGTCTCATCTTTTTCCGATATTTCAATACTTGTGAAGATAACAGAAATAAATTCTTTCCCATCCTTAGTAATATTTTATATTTTAGTTTTCCTATGGACATTTATAAATCCTACAGAATGTACATTAGTTATTTTCAAATGATATTTTTATGAGTTATTTTTCTTCCAAATGGAAAAAAAAATTCAAACTCTGCAATGTGTACAATTGATTTTTAAATACGCATAGAGGAATTTTGTCTCCTTTTGGTGAAGAAATAGGATAATTTTGAGAATGCAAAGATAATTTTTGTTTAGAATAAACCAGAAAAAGATAATAGATAATTTTCTTAGATCCTACTATTTATAGTCTATGATTTGTTACTTGTCTCTTTTAATTTGTGATAGTTGATTTTAATAAATTAATTACCAAGGCAGATAATGCTGCTAATTTCCCTGAGAGCAGTTATAATCCTTTGTTAAAATTTTATCCAAATTCTCTTCTAAGTTAAAAATACCCATTAATGAGATGCAAGCCATTTATGGACTACCATAAATAATAACAGTACTGAACATCATATACAGGCTGCATGTAAAATTTAGGATTAAGGAATGATATTAAGAGTAAGAATTTCCCAGTTTCGCTTGAGATTCTCTCCTGTTAGGTTTCAATTTATATGGGTTTAAATTCTCCAAGCCTTAAGATGATTTGAAAAGCCCAGAATTTCAAAGTAAAAATTCATGTAGAATTTATGGAATTGCTAATATCCTGTTTACATGTAAAAAGAGGGATTTTAATGTATAACTATATTTTGTCACAATTTGAACAAACCCCCATGTCTCTCTTTGGGCCTATATGAGTGAGAGTTTTAAGTGGATTGACGAGAGCTCTTGAGAAATAAATCATGGCAGCAAGGAATATTATGGAATATAGCTGCAGAATTTTTTGGCCACCTACAGACTGTAAAAGGCTATTTTGGTCTCCATCATTTCCCCAGTCATATTTTCAGATTACAAGCCATGGTGACAAATGACACATTATTTTATATAAGGGTGCCAGATACTGGTAAATGGAGTATTTCTGTGAAGCTGAGTTTATACTAATTGTTAGAGGAAAAAAAGGGAATATGTTCACAGATTTTTTTGACATAATTTAGTGGATTGTTATCAATCTGTGAATGGAAATCAAAAAAAACACAAACCCTTATAACATCATAAATTGGGAATGTTCTCCTCATTTGCACCTTGATACAGGAAGTACCAAGGTGCCTATAGATGATCTTGTGATCTGCTTTCTATAGTGTGACACCTGTCCTTGATAGTGTTACATTTGCTACTCTGACTGCTATCTTTTCCGGAAGTGGATATTGAAAATAGATTATTCTCTTCTCACAGAGTCAATTAATAACCCATCAGCCATGATGTGTTCCCAGAGATGGTAGGAACTGCTAGAGGAATGGAAAATCTAACGTTGCAGTGATGTTGGACAAAAAACATTCTCTATTTCCCAAAGCATCTTAACATCTTTCTTATATATTCATGTTACTTGTCCACTGCGACAGGTAGTTTCTTTTCCCATGCAGTTTTTCAAAGACTGAGTTCTCTGCTCTTTATTTCCCAGCACTTTCAGAGTGAGGCTTATGTGTGAAAGACATATGCTCAAGTGTTTGGCTGCCAAATGTCAGAGTCCCTGTCCACAAACAAAGTGAGCTATGCTTTCAGAAGAAAAAAAAAAAAAGGATGCTGTAGTAATTTTACAAAGACAAAAGAAGACAAATGATCTCTTGCAGATAGTCAATACAGTTTTACCAAGGGTGTCACTCACTCGCTTGGTGGGAAAAATTCATCCTTTCATTCTCATATATTTTAAACAATGACAATTTATCTTTATGCTTAGACTCTATTTCTTCCTTTTTAAATGCTGTTCCTCCTTTCTCACTTCATCCTTGTTGGTGACTTGAGTGGTGCCAGGCTGCTGAAGCTGAAGAATATAAAACAGAACCCAGATTACCATCAGCTTATTATGTGAAATTTCTTAATTAACATTCTCCATACTACACAAAACCAACTCTGGCTCACCCGCTCTGACTATAGATTGCTTCATGTTGTTGACTACATCTTAAGTTTACCTGACATCTGATTTCTGCATATGTAAAAATCTTATGTTGTGTATGTGCTGCCTGAAGCAAAAATACAAGTGTAACCTTCTAATTGTGTATAAAACAGGAATGCACACTTATTTCATACAACGTATTCGATAATTATAAAAAAATACTGTACATTTTTTTCACCTGGTTTGGCAGACTTCTTCTTCAGCATATTCTTAGTGGTAATGAAATTTGCAGCATACATGTATTTTAATAATCGTATGGATAGTTTGAAAGATACTGCACTAAAATATAACTGCTTCTTCTTGCGAAACAAAACTTTCTTGCTTGCTTCAGCTATTCACTCTTCATCATCACACAAAGAATGAAGCCAGAGGTCTCCATGAAAGATGACAGATCTTCCTGCAGATGGGGGAAAAGGATATGTACCAATTAATCTATAGGTGACTTTTATAGTGAAAACTGAGGAGGTTGTCCCTGTTGGAATTTGAGTGTTGGACTGACTCTAGACAAAGTAATTAAAAGATCATAAAACATTATTTGTTTCCACTTTGTTTAAAAACTTCTCTCTTGGGTGTTGACTTTCTCAGCAGGGCTTGATGAAAGAGGGTTAGAGTTCCATTTTACTTCTGTCTTTGATTAGTTTTTGGTTCATTACATTTCACTTATTTCAGTTCTCAGACATGTATTTCAATCATCCCAGCCCTCATATATGTATAGTTGTAATAATTTATTTTTTCAGTCTTGTCAGGAGAACTGTCAGTTCAACCTATTCAATCTTTCAGTCGAGCCACGACAGGACAAATAGCTTGGTTAGTTTGTAGCTATCAAGAACTCTGTTGACATCAATTCAATACTAAGAAACAAGGGAAGATAAAGATCTGTATCTCAAGACCAGAACTAAAGTACAAATCTCTTCAATTAGCCATGAAACTTATCACTGCATTTTCTAATGCATTTATCAACCCAACAGCTTTATTATGCACAGCAACTCTCTTAGCTTTGAATGAAGCTTGCATGAAGCTGTCTTTTTAAATCCTTTCCCACCCTCAACAGCTCACTGCACATCACTGAAGGTAATATTTATAAAAGGAGTGCATAAGGAACAGAAACATTTTTGTTTGTGCAACCTTGGTTGAAGAAAAGTCTTTAACTATAAGATGCCCGTGAAAACCACTTGTCAAGACAAGAATGAAGTAGAAGGGGAAAGGGCTGTCGGAGGAGCTACAGAAAAGCAAAGCTCAATCTCCTTTAAGCAGACTTTTAATTGTGACCATCCCTCCGACCTCCTCAGCCTAACTGCAGAGAAACATTCCCAAGGGAAGGGACCCTAGAGGACGCGGGTGAGACCACTGCTGCTCCCCTCACTCCCAGTTTAGCAAAAGCCCCACGACAGCCGGGCTCTCCCCCGCGCCAAGGGGTCGCGGAGGCTCCGCGGGGCTCCCTGCCCGCAGCTCCCGGCAGCGCCGGCGGGCGGCGAGCCCGGCTGGCGGCATCGCCGCGGGGAGCGGGGCGCCCAGGGACGGCTCCGGTGGCGGCTCCCCTCGGGCTCTCTCCTGCTGCTTTTTCCTGCTGCGTTAATTCTCCTCCTGCCTTCGCCGTGCCAGGTCGACTTTTGGCGGCGCCGTCCACGGGGAGATGCGGCTTCCCCGCGGCGGCCGCCTGTGCGTGTGGGGGTGTGTTCATACATGTGCATACATATATATGCATTATATCTCTGGGTGTGCCCGTGCGAGTGACTGATAGCTGCGTTAGAGCGTCATTGCAGCGCTGTCCGACGGGGAGGGCCGTGCCTGCGGGCGATCTCCGGCAGGGCGCCGTGCGCGCTGCTGGAAGCACGGGCGTGCGGAACAGGAGGGCGAGGATCGCTCAGGGCTTTCGGGAGGCACAGGGCAGCTTGTCCCGCACTCCTTTTGCTCCCTTGGGGCCCCCTCCTTGTCCGAGGCAGCCCGCAGGAGCGGCGCTGGCTGCGCGCCGGTGGCGGTGGGCGCCGCAGAGCCGTGCTCCGGGTCAGAGGCTGGGAGACGGGCGGGGAGAAGGCAGCGCCGCTGCCGCGCCGAGCCAACCAGGCAAAGTGATAGAACCGACACCAAATTTCTTCCCAACGTGGTGGGGGGGGTGGGGGGGGTGTCGATGTACGTTCTCTCTGGCAAGCGGCCAGCCGAAATCCAGCCACACAGCTGGCAGAAAGGGCAGCCCGGGCAGCTGAGCAAAAGCAGAGGCTCGGTGAGGCAGGAGGGGAGCGGATAACTTTCTTGCCGGGCACGGGGTGAGCGGACACCCGCATGTCCCTAGGAGCGGTGAGAGCTCCGCGGGCTCCGGGCTCTCCCGCGGCCCGGGGAAACACCGCCTCCCCCGGGCGGCCCGGCAGCTCCGGCTCCGCGCCCGGGACCGCGCTGTCCCTGCGCGCCGCGGGTCGCGCTCACCCGGTGGTCCCAGCTCACCCTCCCGCCGCCCGTGGGAAGCCGCTCCCGCCTCGCCGCCCGCTCGCCCCTCTCCGGTACGGGGGCCGGCCCGGGGGAGGGCTGCGCGTCACCGGATCTGGTGGCGCCGGCAGCGGGGCGGCGTTACGGAGCGCCCCGGGAGCGGCGGAGGGGCGGGCGGGGGTCCCGGGCGGGGCCGGCATCGCCGCGCCTGGCTGCGGCCGCGGTGGCGGCGCCGCGCCGCCTCGCCTCCCCTCCTCGCCTGGCCGCGCCTCGCCTGGCCGCTCCCGCCGCGGAGGGGCGGCGCTGCTCCCCGCACGCCCCCGCCCGGCGCCCCCGCTCCGTCTCCGGGAAGGGCGCGGGGAGCCCCACGCTCCCCCTCGGCGCGGCGGCGGAGCCCGAGCCGGCGGCGGCGGCCGGGGTGCGATGCCGTGTTAGCCGGCGGCCGCCCCGAGGTAGCGCCGGCGGGAAGGAGCGCGAGTTGCCGGGGCTGTGGCTGACACCATGGGCACCGGGCGGGGGGGCGAGGCGGCCGGGCTCCCTGCGCTCCTCGGCTGAGCCCGGGGATGTGCCGGCGCCCGGAGGAATTATTTTGGAACTAGCACGGAGCGGTGGGAGGAGGACGAGCGGCACAGCGTTTCACAGCTGCGAGGAGGTCGTCCGGCGGTGCTGTAATAGGCAAGTAAGCGCTTGGTTCCTTTTCGCTGCGTTCCCTTCGTCTCGAGTGACTTTTTTTTTTTTTTTTGTGCAGCTGCCTGTGGCTTCCTCCCAGTTCGGAAGCAGGATGGTCGGCAGCGCCAGCAGCAGTTCTGGGGGGTTGGGGTGGGGGGATTGGTGGCCGGGATTGCAGGGGAGCCCCGCTCCAACTCCGCCGGAGTCCGCCGCGGGCATCCCGCTAGTGCGGTGCTCCGGTGCATAGCCGGGAAGGAAGCTCGGGGTCCCAGCGCTTGCCACTTCTGCAACTATAAGAGATGATGCCTTCTTATAGGCATTTCATAATGTAAAATGCCTTCTCCTCTTTGCTGAGCTGTAACTAAATTGTAGAGTCCCTTAATTGCTTTCCATCAATGCTTCTTGTGGGAGAGAGGCAAGATGCGTGTTAGCCTTTCATACGCGCTTATGGATTCAGATAGTGAACCCGGAGTTTTGATTTTTATGCCCTGAACTTTCTTGTGCCCTGCCTGGTGTTTTTCTTTGAGATGTTCTTGCTGTGAGGTTATGGTTTGTTCAGCCTTGTTTGTTTGCTTTTAGCCTGTGGATATTTATTGCGATACTTGACATGGCAATGAAACGAAAAGTTGAGTCTAATTTATTTCAGTGTGTGGAAGACAGGTTGCAGGCAGGGGACTAATTCTGCTCTCAGAGGAACTCCACTTCAAAGGAAGAGGCCCATGGGGCTGTAATCTCCAGCTGAAAACTCGGAGAGCTCAGAGCAGACTTGTCACACTGCAAAGAACGAGTTCTGCTCACCTTCCAGCAGTGATAGCGTTTAAGCTAAGCTGCCTGCCTTCCCTTACCTGCGAAAAGACTTGACTTTGAAATGCAGGGAATAGAGATGTGAATTCTGGGCAGGTTTGGGAGAAGGTAGAACTTTAGACACTGTTTAATTAAGTTTGCTCTTACTGATTTCCTGTGTCTTCTCTATGAGCCTGAAAACTGCAATCTGTTACAGTGACCTTGATGCATGTTGTATTCTAACATGAAAGCAGCATAGAATTAAAGTTTTTACACAGTTTTACAGCCAAGCTCTGATGTTTCACTAGGAGCTCAGTCAGTTTCAGTGAATGTGGTAGTTTCAGCAGGGGCAATGGGCATGGTACGTGTGTAGGAAATAACTTGCTAATAGTGATGAAAGTAAAAGTTGGAAACGTTTCTGCAGAAATGCCGCTGTCTGTGAAATGTCTGTTGAGTTTTGGGTATTTCGTTTTCTAATCAGTAAGGTCTGTACTGAAAGGAGTGTTTTGGTGTGTGTGGCAATCTCAAGGCTTCCTAGGTTAATGCACTTTGAGTAGTCAGCAGCAAGAGATTTTTTTATGCACTGAAATACACATTTTTACGTAGATGCGAGATTGACATGATAACATTAAAAATTTTTGGGAAGTCAGTATGGTGAACATGTAACTAACTCAAGTTTATAGCTGAAAGGTGAACTAATCCTTTCCCATAATGGTGGAAGGTAAACTGGCTGAAGGGAGTGTCATTTGTTTCAGTGCAGCTTATGGAGAATGTTACTGTGATTTGTTCATATTTCCATGGCTCTGATGGTGCTGTGAAACATGATTAGAATAACTGCTGCTAGACAGTGGGATGCAAACCTGTCCGTTGCGTGAAACATTCAGCTTATTCTGCCTCATATCAAAAAAAGTATAGTTTTTGGCAAAGTCTGTCTTTGGTTCTGTTGTAGTAATTCCTTCCTCTGTTGCAGAGTGGCAGGCTTTCACTAGGCATGTGCAAGAGAGAACATGAAACACTGAAGCATGCACTGATCTGGAATTCATTTGGGCTATGTATTACATTTGAGGTTTCCACAGTTAGCATAAGTAAGTGCTTATGCCTGATTATATGAATAAATGGGTTTTAAAAAACTGTATTACTTTTGTCGCTTCTGATGCATATTGCAGACCCCTCTTCTTCCTTTTTACTCCTTCAAACTAATCTAATGCTATACCCATTCTTTGCCTGGAGAGGAAGAAAACATAATTTAATGATTTATCATTTGGCTTTTGCAGTGTCTTGTCCCATAGCTATGAGATAATCTAAAGAAAGTCCCCATCACTGAATTAAAGAACGTGGTGCTCTAGACTTTCACTTACAGTCAGATTTTCCCTCTTTTACATGGCTAAAGAACCAGGTTTTCACAAGGTCTGAGGAAAAGAAATGTTCTCTCCGTTAGAAACACGAAAAGAAAGGGGAAGGTAAGACTTGCGGTCTTTAAAGACATCATTAAAAACATGCACTTTTAAGATATTAATCAAGCTTCTTTGCCTTCACACATTATCTTTTACTTTGTACTTGTCAGAAAGCCTTCCTGCATATTGATACTGTATTTTACAATGTGTGTAGTCCTTAATTTTAAAAATTCAGGAGTGGCCATCACACACTTCACTGCAAGGCTGTTCTAGAATAATGTTTAATGTTCTGTATCCCATTTGGCTTATGTCTTTTGAATTGGAGGTTTCCAAAGTACACTATATTCAACTTTATAATATGCGTTTTTGTTTTAATTTTATGTAAATCTCTTTACTAGAGAAGATTTTTGACCTTGATTCAGAAATTTCAGGGCAAGCTCAGAAGTTATTTTTCTTTCCTATTTTCTTTTCATATTTGCTCAATCATGCTTTTTGGCTTTTTTGGGCATAGCTTTCATGAACTAACAGAAAGACCTGTAAGCAAAATTAAATACACCAACAATTAAATGTGATTTTTTCTAGTCAGCCCAATCCAGCTGAGTGTGTAATTTCTATTAATTCATCTTAGATTGAATATTAAGACAAACAAACAAAAGCTGTAGTCTGCTCTGTTCTTCCCCCTGAAGTGCTCAAATAACTCCCGTTTCTTCGTTCTTGTAACTTAGCACTGGTCCTTGTGCCTCAGCTGTCATTTCTTTCTGGTAGTCATCACCAGCTCTGCTTGCATTCATTGATAAAAAGCTAAAGAATTGCTGTGAATGATAAGAAACATCAAATGGATTTAATGGGCCATATTTCTTGGCCCTTCACATGGCTGTGTTTCAGTTCAGGTTTCCAGAGAGGCCTGAATGTGGTTGGGTTGAATCCCAGTATGAGTCTGTTGCATCAACATGTACCTGTGGCAGTATGCTGTGACACTGGCTCAGCATGATTGCACAGACAAACTTCTGCATGTACTCAGAGTTTTATCTGCCATAACTGGGAGAATCAGAAAGCCTTACTGTTGTTGTGGCCAACAGAGATTTTCTGCATTTCTGTTGTAGATCAGAGGAAAGAGAGAAAGCATACATTAAAAAAACCCAAAACCAGGTCGTGTCTCAAAGATATAGCTATAATCAACACCAGGGAATGCAGTGGAGTCACATCCAGGGAAATTCACACATAAATTTAATTATCCAAGGAGGGAATTATTATTCGTCTTGAGAGATTGATTTAGTCTTGGGGGATTGATTTAGTAGGTGATGTGTCGGCCGCTTATGACGAAGAGGAGCTACGTGATATGGAAACAAAGCTTTTTTTCCAGTGCACACTTCAGTTGTGGCTGTCACTGTTGTTTGGGACTCTAAGCCTTATCTTCAGTAATTAGCTTGAATTGGCAAAAGAGGTGCAATGCTCTGTTGTGTGATGAATCTGGTGCTGCAGCAGCCAAGGGCTGGGTTGTTTCCTGGGGACTTGCTCTCTTCAATTTATTAAAGTAATGAGTAGAGGAAAACTAATCAAGAAGAGTGTTTGGGATGAGATTAATTTTATGATTTGTTCTCTGGTTTGTTTTGGATAATGTTGGGCAAAACCATAAAAGTTCTTCACTGTGATACTTATGTGAGAGTAGCAATAGTTTTGACATGTATAAATGCATGCAATATATTTGGGATTAAGGTTTTGTACATGAGGCCAGAACATGGATAAACGATAACTGCTGAACACAGTTTGCTGTGACACTCAGACCCTTCAGGGATAAGGGATGGATGGTTTATGAAAGGCTGTGCTGTATGTTCCCCTGTGAAAAGCAGGAGGTTCCCCATGCCAGGAACTGAGCACAGCAGAAACAGTCATGCCCTGAGCATGGCAGTGGATATTCCCAGTGTGGAATAAAACTTGGAGTAGGGCAAAAGTCCCACACTGGTGCTCACAGGATGCCTTTCAACAGCCACTGAAATTCCTGTGTAAGATGTGGTTGATGTGGAGGCACTGATGCTTTACTTCTTTAGTACTGACATGGATACTGGGTCTGTGAAAGAACCCATGGCTTCAGGGGTGCTCTGGGAGTGATTGTTTGCTGAATTCTGCAGCTGGTTATCATCTGGAACAGGGATGAATTTTTAATTTTTTTCTATGAAGTTTATTCGTTGCTCTTAGATTTGGGTGTTCATTCGTTGGTTGGTTAAGATTTTGGTTCAAAGGTGTACTTTTAAAGCTGACAAACATCGAGCACTTCTGAAGTTTTCTTTGCTTGGAGCTTCTGAGATAACACTATAAGAGAAACATTTCATTAATCAGCTTATTCTATAGTTTGGCTTTATTTTATTTTTTTGTTTATTCTCAATGTGTTTTTTCAAACAGTGAACAGTGTATTTGGTTTCATGTTGAAGATGTTAGAAATGGTATTTTAAGTATGTTTTATATTGCTTTTGGTCAAATTATTCAAATAGACTCAGATTTAAGTGTGAATAAAAGCTGTTGGAGTAAAACAAAACACATATCTTTTCCCCTCGACTTTTTGTGTTTATTTAAAAAAACTAACCTAAATTTATTTAAAAAAGCTAACCATAAAGTGAGAATGGGAGTGTTGTTTACGACATTCATATTTCTTATGCTTTCTCTCAAAAACTAAAGGCAATTTCATCATCTTGTACAAATGACAGACTATTGTGAGTGATAATAATCATATCTTCTGATTCTTTCTTGGTGTAAAGACTATTTTGCAATTTTTATTGAATTTAATGTAAAAAATGTCATTGATTTCAACAGGTATAATACTAAGAACTGGGGAATTATTAATTATTTTTTAAAATTTTGATATTCATACTTAATATAGCTGTTACTATTTCCTTTAATATAAAGCACTGATTCTTAATCACAGAATTGTTTCTAAAATGCTTTGCTGTTTTGCATTTGCTATGCTAAATATATCTTCATTCATAATTACGTGAGGTAGCTTTTTCTAGTTTATCTAGATGCCAAAGTGTTTTGATTGACTCTTTTAACAGTTCTGAATAATGAACTGTATGCTTTAGCTTCAAGAACACAAATGGACATTGATTTTCTTTGACTTGCTTTTGACCCCTAAAGAAGTAAAGTCATTAGAATTATACTTGAAAGAGATTTGCTCTCTCTCCTTTAATTTTATATATATTATAAACAGGCTTTGGGAACTAATCTATGCTAATTACATTTTTTTCAAGTGAAAAGGGAGGGGAAAATCACCAGCTCTACAGTTGTCTTGCAGCTCTAGGTTTCATCACTCACAGCTGTCTGCCTGTATCCATTACCAGTTGGTATTGCAGCTGTACGTCCCTGAATGCAGCAGCATTCACAAACAGTTCTTCTCACAACTATTTAATTGGTTATTAAATGGCAAACATTTATGTGAAGTGTGGGAGTTTGGTCAGTGCAATGCCGTTGTTTTCAAGTAACAAAACATGCACTGATGCCCGTGTAGAGTTCCTCACTGAAGATGAGTTTTGAGTAAAAGTCAGCATCAGATCTGTATCTCTGCAGATTTTAATGTCTGAAGTGCCTTTGTTGTCTTTCTGTGAGTTATGTGTTTTACTTTTTTATGAAACAACTTTATGGACACAGAATGCAAAGGTAAAAGGTAAAAGATAATAAGGTAAGACATAGAAGTAGTCTGTTCAAAGTCAGCTGGAGAAGTGGATGTAAGAACAGTTTTGGTTTACAGTGCCCAGGAACTGGCGTGGTTGACACATTATGAATGGGGCAAGATGGGGCTCTTCCAGGGGTGCAGTTCCTAGCAGGGCTCCCTGTCCCTAAACTAAGGAACTCCATTAACCTAAGTGCAAAAATAGCCTCTCTGCTGCTTTTTCAGCTTTTTCTTCTCTGTCAAATACAGTGACATTTGTGAACGAGTTTTACCGGAGGAAAAATACTGCAACTGTGCTAGAGGCGTTTCTAAGCAAAGTGTGTCGAAATCATGACAGCATCTGATGATGATCACCTCTCATTTTATTTAAGCTCACTGAGATAAGAAAGGACCTTCCTTGATAATTGAATGCACAAGGAGATAATTTCTTTCTGCACTGTCATTAGTCTTTCAGCTCGTTAATTCGTAAGCATTTGTAGTATTAGTTCATCATATGCTTCTTTTCATAACTTACTGTCTTATGCAGTTGTGTTGTCTGGGCTGGTTCCTTGGGGTGTCTTAATTAAAATTGCTGAGGTTTCAGTTTATTAATCTGTTTTATTCATCAGCTTTCCTTTGGACTACATTAAATAACTTACTTAACCTCCAAAGGGAGAGCTGATCTTACTTATCAGTGATTATATATTGTATTATTCTCCATGTTTTCAATGCTATTTATGTTTGCAAAGTTTTCTTGTTAATTTAGAAAACGCCTAAACCTTCTGATTTTCGATAGGTGGATCAGAATATTCATTGCATGCTTTGATTAATGGAGAAATCCAGTAATTAACAGTGATTTGATATTGCATTTGTCACAACATGCCCTTTCATGTACATCTTACTGCCTTTTTTTTAGCATCTTCATGATGCTACAATAACTTCTCAAATGAAAATCTGAAGGTTAATCTCAAGCATTATTCCCTCATGTGATACATCTTATACCCAGCCACATTGATTGTTTTCTCAAGTCTAAGATTCTGTACTTTTTTGTGCTGTGCTTCCATCTATGTATAACTCTTTATTGAGATTAATATGTAATTCTTTATAAACCCTGTGGTTACAACACTGAGTCCATGACTTTTTCTCTTTGAAATGAGACTTGATTTTTGGTTTTACTGTTAACTCTTTACTATTATAGATTAGCTGTATTTGTCTAACTGCAGCACAGGTATTTTTTGGGGAAAAAACCCCCAACATTTTGGGAAATGAAAAGTAAAATATTTGGGCATCAGTTCTCTTTTGGAAAATTACAAGGACGCTATCCATCATCTTTCTTTTAGTCTAAAGAGTATGAAAAGACATAACATTTCCCCTGCTAGTTACTACATGATAGTACTGACCACTGTGTGTATACACCTGTATGCCTTCTCTATAGGTTTTTCATGGCTGTGGAACTGTGAGCCTGAGATCACAAGTAGCTGGGGTCATAAAGGTCCAGCAAGTCTGCATGAAAGAAGGAGGTAAAATATAGTGGGTTTGCTTTTTCATTCTTTATGGTGTGATAGAAAGAGGGTATATATGACCCTTGAAAAGAGGAAAAGGTGAACAGTTGTATTTCTAGACAAAGCACAGAGAGAGCTGCAAGAAGGACAGAAGCAAGATATTTGATGAGAGAGCTTCTGTCTGTGTTTTTGAGGGGAAAGAGGTGCTTTACAAGACTGCAGTTGTTAAGTAATCTTCAGAATTGCATCCTTGAAATACAGACCTGCTGCTTGTGAAGAGTTCTTCCAGAAAAGTATTCCCTTTCTGTATGAGAAATGTCTGGGTAAGGCTGCTGTTTGCGTCATTGTTCTCCAAAAGTTCCACGAATTCCTCATATTTAAAGTAGGAACTCATGTACAAGAATTCAGTTGCACCCTTAGATGGATTACTTCCTTCTGCAGGTGCATCTGAGGATGTACTTGAGAAGCTCTGGTTTTTTGGGCTGTCTGATGTTGGCCTCAAAGTGCACAAGAAGCAACAAGGAAATACATGAATGTACATGTGCCTCTGTCTTAAGATGAATTCTGCCATAAATTTGGCTTCCTGTGCATGCCTGTTTTTAAAATTGACTCTACAGTATTCAGAAATCAATGGAGACTACATGGAGTTACGAACCTCATTTCACAATTCTAATTTCTGTAGGAAAGTTGTCTGGGCACCTTACTTTCCAGCGAGTAGATCTGGAAAAAACAGCTGGAAGCACCTCTAGGGGCAACTCTAAAAATATAAAAATGACATTCTGTGGCTTCTAAATACTAATTCTGCTTCAGAGAAAGTAGATGGAAAGGAGGCTGCTTTCATGGATCAAGTGTCAACGTTACTTGAGTTACAAAGCAATACACCAGCTTAACTTCCTCATTTTATGGCAGCAGAATTGTCTTTTCTAGATGGCAAGAAGTATCTTAGATCTTCCTACGGATAATATCTCTCTCTGGAGGCATTTAAAGTGCGGAAAAAAACCTCTGCACAAAAGCTTGCAAAACCTGTGAAGTACTTTGAAGTTCTGCAATTACAGCTAAATGTCACTTTCTGCAGGTTTATGGCATGTAAGTAGCTGGAGATGCTACTGTGGGAAAAGCTAGCCCTTCATCTTTAAAAAATACACCTCGTAGTGAACTGTATTTATGAGTGTATAAACTGTCTCAGTATGTGTTCGAAACCTGTGGTCAAGATGCATCTGTTTGTCAAAGCTTTTTGTTAGCTTAAGAAGAAGGCTGAATTATATAAATACCATCTTTTATTTGAAAGATTTTCTTACCATCATACATCTGAAATACACTTGTATTTAGAAATCATGATAAACAACCTCAAAATGTTCTTTGAGGTACTCCAATGTAATGCTAGACATCAAAATTATGGTCTCTAACACAAGCCATTGTTTTCACAGTACTGGAGCCCATTTGGGGTGAAGGTGAGAGACAGTGGTTTTAGTTTTAAGGGACTTTTTAGTTTCAGACTATGCAAACTTTTTCAGCATAGTGAGTGCTCTAGATTGGGAAGAACCATGTATGTACCAATAGCAAATATCTAGGCAACCCTCAATTTAGGGTGAGGGTCCCTCTAGAGTATGCAAATCAAATATTCAGAATGACATTTAAAACTTTAAAATAATGGGAAGTAAAAATCCATGAAGCAGTAATTTATAAAAATAACTTGGTGTGTTACGTGCAGTAGGCACCTAAAGTTAAAGGTACTGCTCCTCACAATCTGAAGGCTTCTGGAGGTTCTGCTGCTCACAGTCTGTAGCTGCTAGGAAAGGTACACTGTATGTTGTTCTCTGTACTCTGTATGTATGTTAGAGAAGTTGTTGCTGGGGTAATACTCATGGCAGTTGTATTGCTGATTTCCATAGCAGCCTGCCTACAGTTACTTGGAAGAAAGTGCAGGTGTTTTGCAAGAGCAGGACAGGCATGATGTGTGACTGAATCAGCTCCTTTCTCAGCCATGGGGAGGATGTTCTTCCACCACACGCTCAGTTTTCATCAGTCTGGGAAGCCTTTGATTGACTGAAATACTCAAGGCAGCTTTTGAAGTGTGAAATTACTTGTATAATGGTCCCTGCTGTCTGAGTAGCTACCCGGTGTGTAAGGCCTCACTGAAGTGCTCCTGTTTAAAAGCTTGGACACAATATTTCTGCTACAGGTCAGTGGACATGCTGCAGGTGGTTGGTTGTGGCAAACCCTACATTTGGGGTGGGTGTTCCGCCCCAAAAAGCTTGGGCTCTGTTCGCCCTCACAGCCATTACTGATGTCTCTTCCTATCTCCCGTGTTGCCCATCATATCAGCTGCTCCCGTGTTTGCGATCCATCAGCAGCAGCAAGGCTATGCATTAGGTTTTTCCTGGCCATCTTCTTGGTTGGTATCTTGCAGGACAGCATGTGATTAGTCGTGGTGGTTTATGAGATTCATAGTTCTGAGACTTGCTTTCGGGAAGCCTGTGAGATCTTCAGCATAATAATCCTATACTGGTGTGATACAGTGATATAAAAGTGCGTCATTCAGGGACGAAGTGGTACGTGGGGAATTGTTGTTTGTATGTGCAGCAGTGAGCATATGTGGCACCTCTTTGAGATAAATGGGACATCGTGATAGGAGTGACATGATGGAAAAGACTTACAGACAACTCATCTGTAAAACTTCAGGAATAACATTTGTTTCTATTTGTGGTTAGTGATACACACATACAGAGAATATATTTCTTTTAAATAGCCATAAGGCATGATTTTTGCTTTTCAGCCAGTTTTTCCCTGAAGAGAAGACAAAATTTGTAATTTGAGAACAGCTCATTCTGATACTTCTGAGGATGGTCCCTAGTTAGAGCTTCACACTTATGATTTCCCCCTCACTGTATTTCTGTTGTATCCTTTACTGGCTTCCAGCTTAGACAGTGTATGTTTTACACATATTTGTGTGCATCTTGTGTTCAGAGTAGATAAAAGCCTGTAGCAGGTAAATATCATATGTGTGTCAGATATGATATACTATGTGCTTTTCAGCCTTGACAGCCCTGGAATTTGGAAATTGGTAATAAAACCATCTTTGATCATGAGAGCAGCAACATTACATGGCTGGATGTTCTTGTGGCTTCTATTACACCTGTGTAAAGTAGAGAGGTGGCCTGTGCTTGTACAGGGATTGACCCTCTTTCAGATAATCTTTTTCAGTCTGCATACCCTTCTCAAATCTATTCCAAAGTACAAGTGAGGATCATCTTCCTGGCTGTAAATCTTCTCTTTACATGCCTCTGCTAGTTCTTGCTTCCTCACATCAAACTGAACCTCTCTTTTGTTTTCAAAGGTTTTGTTTAGCAAAGCCAAGCATTAGGCACTGTATTTAGCAGCTTACTGAGGTTTTTGTTCTTACCACCAGCCCGTCACTGTCTGAATTGATGGAAATTTCCACAATACATGTTCTTCTGTCTCTTATAAAAGTAAAAATGCTCTACTGGAAAATCTGCCTTTATGATATTCGGTTGTCATCTTAACATCTCCCAGGATGCTTGCAGAGGGTTTCCATCTGGAACTGATTTCAAGCCTAAATGAGAAGGGTTTTTTTCAGTGGATCATTTTCAATAGTTTTGTAGGAATAGCTTTATGTAATTCAGTGATATCTTAACACCTATTTCTATTAATAATGGAAATTCCTTTTTTCACATTTTTGTTCTGTTAGTCCAATGATAGTAACTACTCTTTGTATACTGCTGTGTATTAATGTATCCTGGCTCATGGCTTGAAAGTAGTGTTTCTTGTCTCAATAACTACATTTGACTACCTAATTTTAAACTATTTAATATACATTTCTTTGAATTTGCAAAATTTGAAATTGCAGATACTTGATGTGAATGTTTTTAAACATCTGCCTTTAGGCAGTACATAACAGACAAGGGCAGATTACCTGGAAATTTACTTTCAGTTTGATAAGACATGCCTGTTTTCTTTATGGGGGAATCTTCAGCATTTGGCAGCAGTTGCAGCAGTAATAGGTGTTAAGTTCCTCAGATTTAGATCTGTTTGTATTTGTTCAGCAACAGAAAATTCAAAGTGTCAAGAGTTTAGTTTAAAAATACAGGAAAAGGATTTAAGAATGAACAGCTTGATCAAGAGAAATTACACATTATTTTGAATGTACAGTGAAATAAAAAACCACAGTGAATTAGTGAAGAGACATCTTGCTCTTGAATCCAGACTGTGAAGATGTGAAGTGTGGGGAGACCCAAAAAGAAGATACGGATTCTGGTGTTCATTGGCTTCTCTCTGAGTCACCATCATGCTCATGAAATGTTGGAGTGGGCAATGAGCATTCCAATGAGTGGGCAGTGCTGGATTACTGCACAGCTGACCTGCCTTCTCCTTGGAAAACAGAGCTTGGTCTTTTGTTATATTCCATACTCTCTTCCTCAGAGGTTGCAGTCCAAAAATAACATAGCAACCAACTGTACTGCTGGCTGGTCAGGAGCTGTGTGAACAACTGGTTGTTAAACTGATCTGTTACAAGTTTTTTCAAATTATCTTATCTATTCTGTAGAATTTTACCTTAAGCTTTTTTCTGTGTAATATTTTTTGTTACTGAAGTTTAAGAAAATTTCAAAACTGTAACTTTTAGTTTAAACCTACTTTTTTTCAGTCTGGCAATGCCAAGTGTGTGGAAATAGAGCAGGGTCTCAACAGTGAAGTGGAACTCTGAATTAGATTTACTCTGTGATCATCACATAGGCTTGTGCACATTGCATAAATTTCTTTTGGTTCATTTGTCTCACTTAACTAAAATTCACATTTTGTGCACACATGGTTAGTACTTTGAGGCTTCATTAATGAATGATTACATAAAGGTTTATTTCCAGTTGTTAGAGGCAGTGGAGGCATACAGCATGTTAGATATTGATTTAAATGTGGTTTTGGTTTCTCAAAAATGTTTTTCATGATCTCATAGAAAATTACTGTATACTTGGTCACAAATTTCTCTGATGTATTACTTTTAGGAAGAACATTACGCAAACCTGTAAAATAATTTGATTTCTTGTAGGAGCCTTTAAAATGAATTTGCCTAAATCTATTCTTGATCTCAATTAAATTTATTATAAAGTCATATTTTCTCATTTAGCAGTCTCTGTCTAAACTAATACATTGTAAGGAAGACCACTTGGAAGTCTTAGAATTCATGTAGTGTAATAAACACGAAGCGATCTCTCTGCAGCCGATCTGTCTGTGAATAGACCCACAACTGCTAAATAAATGTTTGATTTTCTACTACAGCAGTGTAAAAGGAAATAGTGGGTTATTATTTAGAGAGCTATAAATTCCCAAAATAAATTGCAATTTTGTTTGTATTTAAAAAAACCACAGCTGAACAGATGGGAAACTAGCCCATGCTGCTTCTCAAATTCTGACTTAGAAAAAAACTGTTTTCCTGCATTAGTATTTAATTTCAAAAGTGCTATGTGGGAAAATGGTCAAATCTGTATATGAATTTGTTATGACATTACATTTTTCCTGTTGTCACAATAATTAAAATAAAACTGAAATACAGGAATAATTGGAATGAAAGTAGAAAGATAACCTAGTATAAAGCCAGCTAGAAAACACTGTCAAACCAGTTATTTACATTTGCTTTAGGTTGACTTCACCATCTTACTAAATACTTGTGTTCTGGCAAGGCCTCTAATGTATGAGGCATGTGCATGTAGGATTAATGGAAAGTACTGTGTAAATAGCATAGTAGTAACAGTCTAAGTTATCCCTTTGAAGTAGAGAGAGGAGAACTGCCCATATTGATTCTGTCTGTCCCACAGCACCTCGACAGCTACTCATTCTGTAAAATGAATCAGCAAGCAAGTGTATTAATTGCTGATATGAGACATTAAACCACTTACAATTTATGTTTTGCTATCCTAGTAGCCAACAGATGCCCGTTAGGAAAGGTTTGTGTTTGCTTTACTTTGAGGTGGTAGGCTATCTATCAAGAATGAAAGCTCACATCCCTGGTGGATATCTTAATTGCCAGTTGGATTCATAATGGAGACTGTGTTATCCAACTATGTTTGCACAAAACCTTTCGGAACTTTCATTGTCAGTGCAGCTCCTCGTATGACACATTTTGCTGCAGTTGAGTTTGGGCAAGAGACTACAGTCACATAAAGGCTTCAGACATTCAAGTGTTGCCACCCTTCACCCTTGTGTGGATATATCTGTGCAGCATGACAGCATAAACTCCATTTTCCTTGGCAATCTAATTAAAAACCAATCACCTCTATGCCAACATGTCCTTTGGTTTTCTGTTACTTGTCTGGATGCTTGGCCTACTGAGTTGTATGTCAGAATATAATTGTGTGTTTATAGAAGATGTATTGTGAGCCCTAGTTAAAGCTTATTTTGGCCAAATTGGTAATTATGATACAACTGGGAAAGGCAGTTCATTAACATAGATGGGGATGAGACATAGACTTCCATAAATTTCTCTGAGTACTTTTTAAATTATGGCTGGGGAACTGTGAAATTTACTTTAGTGTTCAACAAATGGGCTAAGAGAAAGAGTGATCAGTGGTAGAAGGCATTTGCAAAGAAACTGTATGTATGAGTGAAAGGCTTCTGCATAGTTCCAGGCTCTGCAGTTCATCATTATTCAATCACAAAGATTAAAGCAAATTAGAGCTTGGAAACTATGAACCAAGAGCTGCCTGACAAAGTGTCCAAAGTCACAGGGGAGCCCTACAAACTGATTCAAATGCACAGGGATGAATTCCAGAATGCCTATTTGTGTTTAAATATTTATAACCATTTTAACTTTTTAATTTCCTATGACATATGTCTCTTTCCCATGCCAGATTTCCAGATTTCTTTGAAAGAACAGTAAACATTTCTCTCTTGCAAAAAGAGGAGTCGGAGTCGCTTCGTACTCTCTCATTCTTGTGGCAGTAACAAGGGATTGTACTTTGAAGCATTTTACTTACTGATTGGAACTGAATTTTTTTTCTTCACTAATTAGTATTTATTGTTTTAATTTTTTTTTTTATGTGGTACCTAACCCTCCAAGGAACTGTATAACAAAGTTTATTTATTGTCCCTGCATTTTTGGGGAGCAGAAGTTCCTATAGTTACTCAGATCCTCCCATATCCATGCAGTGTTCTTGAAAATTGAATATAGCATTCAGACCTGCATTTTTAAACCCTGTTTAAAATTGCCTGTATAATTGAGGGGAAAACATCTCATTGCTGTGACAATTGGCACGATTTGGAAACTGGCTTAATGCATCTGTTGGTTTCTGTCCAAATGAAAGGTGGGAAACGTTTTTGTCTAGCTGAGTATATTTCCTATAAAAAGACTAAAATTTCACGATGATGAAAATTTAGTAAAATTTAGTAAAAAAAAAAAAATAGATAGTAAAATTTTTTCTCCAGGCAAAATACTGGTGCAGGTATGCTATGGGTCCCCAGGAAACTTTATGCTGATTTGGACTTGGGAGTACTGAAAGACATTTGTTCACAGGATTTCTAGAAATGCAAAACCATCTATGGTTTGCATAATGTAGTGTGTGCTTCAGAGGCTTTTCATATCCTACAAAGAAGGGAAATACCTGAATATATCTTAGAGGTTGGTATAAAGAGCAAAAGAGAAATCTGACAGATACGTAATTCACCTTGGCTGTTTAAGTGCTGTGTAAGAACTGAATGCAAATCTGTAGCAGAATGAGGTGAGGAAAGTGGTCACATGCACTCTTTTCATACATTCTAAGACTGCTAATCTGAAAGGCTAGTTCTGAACAAACAAAAGGATCAGTATGCAGAAAATCTTGTAAACACATGCATCTAATTTAAAAAATATTATATTTTAGCAAGAAGACTTCTAAAATTTGTGTTCATACCAAAACACAGTGGTGGATTTATATCTCTTTTATGTCTTCACATGAGTTAACCTGGTTTGCTGATAATATTGTTTATTTTTCTCAAAGTTTTCATCCTTTTCTAGTGGATGTGTGCTGTATATTCAATATACTCAGGGTACCTTGCATTCAACTAGACAGAAAAAAAACCCCACATGCCCTAATGTGGTGGCATCAACCAAGCACAGAACTGTTATGCTAAAGCAATTGTCCCTTACCAGAGGCTGACAGATCAGTAGAGCTGGGGAACAAGTCAGACAAGTTTATATCACAAATGAAGATAGTGAGGTATGTCTAACAAATTTGGAACTCAAAGACAAAAGATTAAATTGAGTTCATTGGGTCTAAAGCCAAGGGCATTGCTGCAGGGAGTGTATAGTACTCTGTGATATAATTTCCAGTGATAGCTTTATGAATAAGAGGATAGAACATATAGAATTATTCAGACAGTAAAAAATTATATCTAGTGGGCACTATGAGTATAGGTTAAAAAAAAAAAAAAAAGAAGTCAAGGAATACTAGAATTCATGTGTGATGTATAAGCTTCCATCTTGAGAGATTCCCTTGATCAGGGTTCCTGTTTCTCCTTTGTTGTGAATGTCTGGTGAACTTTTGGAAGCTGGCAAGGATTTTTCTGGCAGAAAGAGAATTCTGCCATCCAGGGAAGCAGGAAAGTCTTCTTTTATTGACTGCAGCTTCTGCAGCGCTTTTTTTTTTTTTTTTTTTTTTTTTTTTATCACAGAGATGGACTTCATTTGCTTAATGAAAAGTGAATCTTGAAGTGATGGGCCTTAGTACACTGTGGACAGCACTGTGGATGAAATTCTCCTTGCCACAGCTAGTGACCAGATGGTCTTTTCCTACAGATCTTCTGCTTTGATAAACATTAAATCTCTGCATATAAGGTCCTTAAACCCGATTTTTTTGTTGCTTTTATTTTACATTCTCTTGCAATGTGTCCCCAAGGAAGGCTTCAGCCCTATTTGTCCAATTCCCCTAATTAAAATACTTTTTTTACTGATCTGATGTTGCTGACTTATGTAGTCACAAAGGGTCAGAGCAAGTGTTAAGTGTGATAAGGGAAGTGAGGCATAAAGCTGGAAGGCAGAACTGTAGGAAGGGGCTGGTCTGTGGAGGAGGTGGCTGTGTTACTCTGAGTTTGGAAGTGGCGTGAGCAGCTAGGCCAGGAGGGCAGTGTGTGCTGCCCTGCCCTGCTGCCTTCCTGGCCACACGGGGGGAGTGAGGGGGAACCCATCTGGCGGGGGCTGTGCTGGGGCCCCGCAGGTGCCGGGGCTGCCGTGGCTCTGCTGGCTGTGCCACCCCTGCATCCCGCCAGCCTGAGCACGGCTGGGAAGGGGCAGGGCACGCTGCTGCTCCCAGCTTCACTGCTGCCTGCCTGCCTTCCTTCCTCACCAAGGTGGATCAGTGTAAAACCTGAGTCCTGCATCCATCGTGTGCACCAATAGGTGCTTAAGGGACAGTGTTTGGGTATAAATCAGTCGCAGTCATGTGGTCCCTTTATACACTAAGCTAATATTATCCTTAACTCACAATTAAGGATTCTTTTCTTGTGCTCTTACCTTATTCTCCATATTTCCCGGTTATACTGTAAGTAATCCTGCTTGTCAGCCCAACTGCAGCACAGATGATAAGTTGTCTAATGTCTTTTTGTGTATTATTTGACATTCTGTTCTTGTAAATAATTTATTAGCAGAGAAATTGCAATGAAGGTTTGACTCTGGCTTCTTTCAGATGTTCATCTTGACAATTTATGATCTTTCACAAAATATTTATCTTACGTTCAGGAACAAAAATGAACCAAGAGACAGATTTGATATTGCATCAGTGGGTTCAGTCCACTTTTACATGTTTTTCAGTAAAAGAGATTTGAATCCCAGCTAACCACTGTTGAATCAGCTCAGATGAAATGTTAGGAAGCCTTAAGTTGTGAGGGCAGCCTGAAAGAGCTGGAGTGGGCGGAGTCAGTGAGGGAGGTTACCACAGAAGTTGTCTGGAAACTTAGTTTGTTACAAAGACTATGCAGTGTAACCTGTTTCATGTTTGTCCCTGATACATCAATGTCTCCAACAGAACTCCCTACAACCCATTTTAAAGGTATTGGGAATCTTTATCAGTTGCTTTGAACATTTTCACAGTTATTTCAGTTATTTTAGTATCTTTGAAGCAATGTGAAAAGATTAAGGTGTGTGATTTATTGGAGAGCTATTTTGAGATAATTTATTTCTACGTTGCAAATAGAAATGCACATTCTGCACAGTGACAAAGAGTCCAATTCTCCTCCCAACCAGCATTATGTTACTTTGTCTTTGCATAAAATACACATCAATAATGATTGTTTGTTTGTTTTTGTCTCAAACTGAATTTTCAGTGTGTGGGTTGGCTTCATCAAGATCAGGCTTTTGGAATTGCTGTGTTCCTTGGTTTTAGAGCCAAAAGAAAAAAATCAGAAGTTGATTCTGCACCTAATTGACACCCGCTGAAATGCTGAAATACGTGGTTTAACATTGCATTCATTAAGCTGAATCAAAGTTGGCTGTTGTGTTATACAGCAGGGTACTGGTGATGACCATGCTGAATGGCTCTTAAGCTGCCTTGTGTCTGCAGAAGGCTGTCTGTGCAGGAATTGTTGTTGTTCTTAAGAGAGGTTTTAAACTAGTACAGCCTGGGTGTCAAGTTGTTCTCAGATACTTTGCTTTTGAAGTAGTAGTTTATCCCTAGGCTGAGAAGAGCGTAATTTGCTGCCTCTCAGAGTGCTGTCATGCTGTACTGGTGGCATTGAGAGATCACCTCAGCCAGCAGAGGTTAAAATAGATTCTCTTCCCCATATTAGCTGGTGAGTGAATGCATAAGTTAAGGTCACACCTCTGAGCATTATTGTGGAAAATACTCTGAAATTTTAACACTGAGTGGAATAACGTTGCTAGGTTGTAGCATAAGATCCTGGGTGATCTGATTGACATTGATAGGCTCAGCAGTGAGTTGTTGAATCAATACACCAAGTTTTGCTGCCTTAGTATTCCCATTGCTGTTTTACTTGCTATACTGGGCATATGCAGAGTGGTAATTTGACCCAGGCAGTTTTAATTCCTGTGCCTTCCCACATGCCCTTAGTGTGTTGTCTTTAGACTCCCTCTCCAAAGCTCTTGCTCTGCTCACACAGTGCACAAACAGGTTGGATTTTTGAGTGCCCTACTCAGCCAGGGAAAATGTGCCCAAGACCTGTTCAAGGAGTGTTCCTGCTTGTCCTTTGTGACAGAGTGTTTTGTGATGTGTCACCTTGTCTAGCATAGAAGATAAGGTAAAGCACCTTTGAAAAATAGAGACTTTTAAAAAATGTGTTAGCTTTGACAATGACCAAGCAGAATATAAGGAAATGTTTGCTGCTTCTGGAAACTCAGATAACTTCAGGAATTAAATTAAATGTTGAAATTATTTTTCCTGCATGTATGTTTTAGCATATCAAGAGGTTTTTTTCCTCAGCATAAAAATTGTACCTGGACACACTCTTGTACCTTCTGTATTTCTGGTTTTCCTCCTTTTAAATTTATACCTATATCTTGGCAACCATACTCCATTTTTAAACAAAATGTGTTTTATTGTATTTTTTGCAAAAGTTTTACCCATCTTAGCCATCTGTAGTTCTCCTGTGCATGCCTTGTCACAGGATGCCATTCCTGTCCCTGCAGAGAAACCACATTCTGAGTCTTGTATTTCAGATAAACCTCATTCTTCCATGAGCGGCCTCTCCCTGGTTGCTCACTGAAGCTCATCGCCACACCTGTCCACTTCCAAGATTTTTCCTTCAGCATTCAGTGGTGACATTGCAATGAAGGGAATTCTAGGACTAACACTGAAGGAGGTACAACAGCTGCCAATGCAGAAAATCCTGCCAATATTAATAAATCAAGCTCTTTATAAATGTCCACTTGTCTGAGCAATTAATGCCAGCAGAAGATGTATCTTAAGGCAAAAGAAAAAAAAATACAGTGCATCCCCCACTTCTCCCAAGCCCCTTTATAGGTCTACAATTTTCCTCTGTTTCTATGCCAAGTGGCGTAATTTGATTATCTTCAGATCCCAGAATTTTCCTTTGGGGAGAATTAGTTTATTAGTCCGGTTTACAGGTAAGATTGTTGAAGTTCCTCATTCTGTTTCCATTCATAGGCAAGGGTAAGTTCCCAGGTCTTGTGTTCAGAAATCCACGTTTGCACAGCATCGCTCTGCACGGTTTGTGGTGTGGGTTGAACTCAGTTCCTCTCCAGGCAAGGAAACTCATGATGCAAAGAACAGTGTCTCTGGCATCTTGTGGGACCGCATTTTGGTAATCACAGGAGACAGATTCTCTGTGCACATAAATCATGTGTGTTCAACAAGAAAATTACCATTCCATTTCAGTTACCAAATGAATCTTCCTAATAATATAATGGCATACTTCTATTTTCCACAGAATTGTGAGTTTGGGGCTTTTTAAGTTTTGAAGCTCAACATCAAGAGTAAACTTTGAAATTATATATATTCCTGTTTGTTTTCAATATTTTTTCCATAGAAAATGAATAGATTGTGTTCCATTTGAACATTTATTGCTTTGATTTTTGATCTTTTGCTTGTAAATAATCAGTATCCATCTGAGTACAGCACCAGAAAGGACACAAATATTAAAAAACAAAAAAAAAGTCTTTTTTTTCACTGTGACACTTTGAAAAGAAATAAAAATAACCCTTCTTATTAATTTCAAACCGTCAAGGTTTTTGGGTTTGTTGAAAATTTCTTCAAATACATTGCATGGTCAAACTTGTGAATTTACGTTTCTTTAGATTTTGAAAAACCAAGATTTTTAGAAACCTTGTATCTATCTTTTGGGTGAGACTTAGCTCTAGTGATGACAGCAGGATTTTTCAGCTCATATTTTTCCTGTTTATGTAGGCATTTTTATGTTTATCCAGCCATGAAATGTATATTAGCAGTGCTTCAGACACCTGGGAAGTTAGATTATGTTTTTTTGACTGGTAGGAAAAAGCAAATAAAAACGATAGTTCTTATTCATAAACCTCTCCCAGAAAGTGCAATGTCTATTCCAGTTTCTTTTGTCTATGTACCAGGAATGCAGTTTGCTGAAGCAAAAGTTTTGGTTAACTCTCTTGTATTACCATTTGCCAGAAATAAGGATATGATTTTCTTTTCCTTTGTGGGTGGGCTTTGACAGTAAATCTGGGTTCATGTACTCTGTACTTTAGTTGTTGAAGGAGTTGGATAGAGCAATATGTGGTTTATCAGCTTCAATTCTGGTTGGTGGGGGTATTTGAACCATCCCTCTCCTTTTTTTTTCTAATGAAAAGTTAATAAAGTTATTAAGATTGCAACTTCAAGTGTTAAAACCAGTTAATATATGTGTTCTTCAACTTGTCTTTACATGCCACAAGATGGTCCAATAATACCACAACATACCTGTATTCCACTGAGTGTTGTAGCACTTGAATAGTATAAAGGGTAATAACAAATGAGTTGGGATTCTCATATATTTACAATATGATGAGTTGCAGCATTATTTACTGCTACTGAAATAAGGCACAGAGCTGCAGGGTTAATGGAACAGTGAAGTGAAATAGTGAATCTGCACAAATACTGATCGAAATGTCATTTGGTAGAAAAGTAACAATTGACTCTTGAATTCTAAGGTAGATTTGATTTACCTTTACTTGTGTGATATTTGCATACGAAATGTAGCTGTGTCTTCTAGACCTGTTTTATAAACACTTGTTTTCATTTGGTTTGATATGGAACATAAAGTTGACTTCTTTGTAAATGGCTAACATTTGCATGCTTCTTGCACACTTTTTCTAGGGAATGGAGCAGTTCAGATATATACTTTTTTATTAAAGAAAAATGGGCTTGACCTGATTCATGTTAAACCTTATTTTGATAGTTTTTGCTATCTAGAAATTAGAATTTCAACTTACGACATCTGAAGTAAGCTATGTATTCTGAACTGCTCTTTTAATCCTTCATTAACAGGTCCTCATTTTTACTAGGTAATGGACAAGTTTTTGGTGTGAGAACAAAATGCCTTTTCTTGCTTTTTCAGGTATTTTTAGAAAATACCTGATAGTATCTGGTACTGGGAAGCAGACAAGTTAGGATTAAAGAGTTATGAAATCTGTGAATGCACTATTGCCTTATAACCAAATAATGGGACACGTGGACACGTGCTGTAGAATTTTTGGTATATAAAGGTGCTTGCTTCTGTAAACAGTGGCTTTAAAGTATTGGAGCAAGCTGAAAATGCCAAACCAAATGAAAAAAGACATTGAAACACCTAATGGAATCTAAGGCAATAAATGGGAAGAAACAAACTGGTGAACTGGAACCTGAAAGCAGGTTATGGCGAGGTGGGTGTTACTCTCTTCTCCCATGTTACAAGTGATAGGACAAAAGGAAATGTCCTCAAGATGCACCAGGGGAGGTTTAGATTGGATTTTAGGAAAAATTTCTTCCCTGAAAGGTCTGTCAGGTATTGGAACAGGCTGCCCAGGGAGGCTGGTGAGTCACCATCTCTGGTGGTATTTAAAACGTGTGTGGATGTGGTGCTTAGGGACCTGATTTAGTGATGGATTTGACAGTGTTAGGTTTATGGTTGGACTTGATGACCTTTAAGGTCTTTTCCGACATAAATGATCCTAAGATTTTGTATTTCTATGGCTTAATATATTACAAATCTGAAACTTGAGTACACGGAAATTTCATTGTCTGAACAGAATGAGCTAAGTCTGTGTCAAATTGTCTGACTAAGACAAATAGGAGAGCTGAAACATCTCTGAGTAATCCTTTATTACTGCATGAACAGTTTTTCGTTTTCTGTTTTAATTACTGGTTTTTGTGGATGAATCGACTTTGTTTGGCAGGCCTTTTCTACCTTGGCTGTTTTCTGCTGAATATTGGAGCTAATCAGTTCTATTTGTTCATGCTAGACTTCAGATATTCTCTTCTTCCCTCAGCTTCCCCTTCTTCCACTCACACAGAAAACACCCTGAATGAGAGTAAAGCCCAGGTTTAGTTGCTGGAAGCTTGCACAGATAGTAAGGCAGACTGCAGCTAGAAACAAAAGTGAGAAATCTGGACAGAGCAGGTCAGTATCTGGAGAATAAAAGGCTAAGAGATAGACACAAAGAGGAAGGGTCCTGCAGAGGGGCTAAGCTGGGGAGAGCCAGGACAGGTCTGGCAGAGCTTGGCAGGCAAGAGGACCAAACTGGGAGCTAGCATCTACATGTGTGTTCCCAGTAAGGAGGGAGGGGAGACAGATTTTTGCAATTAACTGACTGATACAACAGTTGATCTGCTTCAGCTCCCTCTTCTCTAAGATTTTGACAGGTACCTTCAATTATCTCACACAAGTAGTAATTCCTCTCTATTTCAGTGTTGGTTCTGAGGTATTTACTGCATGTGACTATATTTTAGTCAGGTGGATGTGGATGCTCTATTTTGCTGTGACATAGATGGGTTTGTGTCTATATTTAGTTCAGTGTATGCTTTCTATCTGAAACATATTTCTGAATATGTACCTAAATTCTCATAATAAAAGCTGAAAACTAGGGCTTTTTGGAAGCTAATGGAACTACACACTTAGAGTAATTTTTCCCTCTCTTCCTCTGAAATCAAAGCATTGCAAAAACTAAAATTATTCCAGAATTGAGCTTTGTAGGGAAAAAATGTCCTAATGTCCATTTAGAAGTGCTCAGAGTTACAGTAAATAACTAAAGCTAAAACTTGACTCATTTCAGGTCAGTATAGGGAGACTAGCAAGCTCGCACAGAGATTCCTTTGAAAGTAATATGCCAATTCAGGAAATACATCTATTCACCAGTGGAGTTCTTCATAGTCATGAATTGATTTTAATGTCAGTTCCAATTTGTTGTGAAATTTTTGAGGCATTTCCCAACAGATGGGGTTTTAGTGATTTAGTTTTTGTTATCAACTGAAGCACTCAGTTTTTCCTGGTTAGCACTTATTCACTGCTCTCGAGATGCATTTCCTGCTGTTTTGAAGCATGTCCTGTCTTGCTTTGGCTGAAAATGTTGCTCAGTTGAGTGGTGATTTTCTGTGGGAAAAATGTAAGGAGAGAGTAGTGTAGGATAGACTTTAAGTCCTGCAAACTTCTGGTACAGAGGTCTGCACTGGGGCCCTTAGTAACCAGAGGAAGCTTTCTCTGCATCAACTGTTTTTGTGTACATGTAGGTTTTACAGTTGACTTGACTAATTAGTCTGCAGAAATTTTTTTCTTGAGTCATACTTGTTCTTTTTGCTTCCAGTAGGACTTAACCCGCCCAGAAATAATTGTATTTCTTGATGTAATTTGTAATACTTAACTAATTAAATGTTCAGAAGGTATAAAAAATACTTTTATTTCTATGCCTTCATAGCCTATTTATTTAATAGATTTTTTAAAAAAATATAGATTAACCTTCTCTGTTGCATATTGAATATGTAGGTCTTTTTTGCAACTTAGTATGTAGCCCTTAGCTTTTTCATCAGAGTATTATTTTTTTCCATCTCCTTCATGAAATAATTGTTGGGAACCATCAGTTTATGGAAATTCAATTAAGTAATTTGCTTCTCATAATTAAATAATGAACTACAGCAACCAACCAAGTAAACATGCTCAGAAACGATGTCTGAAATATTTTTCCATAAGTCTGACACCAATTCAATGGCTGTATGTTGGGTAATAAAACTGATTTATTATATTATATAATTTGATCAGTCCAACCCAGTCAAGAATGGCCCTGATTGCTGCTAAAAAGGGTGTAATTATAGTGGCATATGTTGTCATTAAGGCTTTGTTGGTCAGCCATGATTATTGAAATCTCTATCTTTAAGCTATTGATTTCTTTATTGCAATGGTATTCCACAGAATGACAATACAATAAATTGGCCTTCTGCTTCCGTGAGATGAAATAGAGACTTAGTCTTTATTTCAGGAAGGAGAGAAGAAAGAACAACCTCAGTTCCCATCTGAATGACTTTGTGATGCCTGCTGCCCATGTTTAGGGGATCCTGAATGTTTCCAGTGGAGCAGCAAACATTTGATTTCAGCATTGTGTGAATACATTAACATGCTCATGCCCATCAATAAATGGAATAAATTGAACATTTATTATTTCTGTGTGGGAATTATCAGGGGAAAGGCAACTTATTTCTGACTGAAAATTCTTACTCATCATTGGAGTGCTTTGAGCATCCCTGTAATACACAGGCTGTGTCTGCCTCTTCTCCCAGTTCTCAGTTGTTCTGCTCCAGCATAGTGGAGCAGGTCACCTTCCCTGTTAGAAGAAAGTTCTCTTTTGGCTTCACCTCTGAATGGCATTTCACTTGCATTTTTTAATTTCATGAGGATGTTGGAAAGAGGAAAGGTGCAGCCATGACCTTCGTTATGCAAAACTTCTCTGATAAGGAAAGGAAATGGAACCTGTGATGCATGAAAATGGGTGTTAATTTGCTGCCTTACAGACTGGCCTGTGTCCATATTGCTTTGCTTAGTCCCTGAAACAAGGACAGGGCCAAGCCCAATCTGACCCTTTTGCTAACTTCATTTTTCACTTGCTTTTCAATAGTTCTGTGCATCACTATATTTACTTGAGGGGCTTACATCCTCAAATCATTTCCTTTTCTTCTTGACTTTGCAAATAAGCTTTTAAAGATGTAGAAACTGTCTGCAGCTTGTACACAGCAACTTCTTATCCCAGTCTACCCTCCAGTACAGCAGAATTACTGAAAGATGAGCATTATGTTCAAGCATAGCTTTACTGTTTTGGCACGCAGCTGTTTTGAAAGTGCATTATACTTCAAAGGAGCATAATATTATTTGAAATGTGTGTTGCAGAATACATTTCTGCATATTTAAGGAATATGGTGCCTCTAACTACCAAAAAATGTTAGGGCTGGATTGTAATGCAGAAAGTATGAGAGTCTTTAGGGAGATGTTTTGACTGTTACAGAATGTAAGGAGTATCCATCGAGGGCAGTTTACAGAGAAGCATTTACATTAATCAGTGTGTACTTTGCTAGGGAAAAAGACAGCAATTCAAGGGTGATGAAACACCCATGAGACCATTGATAAGATTATGCTTTGAAAGAAGATTTTGCAATGTTCCAGTTTATAACTGGGTTATGCTGCATGATTCAATAGTATATAAATAAAATATTTTAGGAAAGCTGCAACACTGATACCTTCTCCAAAAGGACAGAGATGATGATGATGATAAAATACCATTGAAGTAGGTTAATGTGTTTTTTCTTTTATTTACTGTCATCTAAGCCATGATGCAACAAAGAGATAAATAAGGTTTTTAAGTCACATGTGAAAGATTTACCTGCAGTATTTTGTGAGAACTGTTGAAGTGTGAACTCTCACAAAGTGGGAACACTTTGCTCCACGTTTCTGCAGGCAGTAGTCTGAATAGTGAATGAATTTAATAAGATTAATATAGATATAGGGTGGAGTTGTACGATTATTGGTTATTGACTGTTATTTATGCTTCAGTAAGGTTTTAAAATTCTCTGTTTCTGCAGATGAAAGATTATTTTGGGTTTTGATCAGATCTGAAAACCATTCTGAAATTTTTGCTGACTCATCCACTCTATATGAAAATCTGTTGTATACCTCAAATGTTTAGTAAAATATTTTCTCCCGAAAAGAAAAACATTTTGAAATAAATCATACATTAAAAAATGCCTTACCAACTGTCTTAAAAAGCCTTAAAGACTATTTTAAAATTATCCTGGTGGAATAGTATTTTTCTTGTCATGTTTGTTGAGACTAAGATGATACCTGATATTTATTATTCAATAGGACTGACAAATAACAATCAATCTGTGATTTCCTTTGATAGATTTTTATTATGTTCAGAGCAAGAATCTTGCTCAGTGGCTGTAGCTACAATTTAATCAGTAGGGAATATAAATTTGCTGGTTTGACAGCCTAATGATGTAGAAAACTCTGAGGAAGAAATAGTCAATAAAGAGGTAGATGCTTACTGATTGTACCCTTCCTCAAAGGAAAGTCTTACTTGTACTGTGTTAGGTTTTGATTTTAATGGTGCAACAGATGCCTTAAATGCTCAGTAACACAACTTGTCTACTAAAATAAATTAAAAAAGAGTTTTACTATGTAAATAATTTTTTACTTTTTATTTTATATATATAATGGAAGGGATTATCCATGCCCTTGAACTATTAGAGATGTAGTCAAAATGATGTATTACTCATTCATGTAGTTTGTGTTGTTAAAAAACAGAAATGTTTACTGTAAAGATACTACTTCTTTATTTTTCATTTTTTATTTTTTTTTTTTAATTTAAAGGCAAAACTAGTTTTTCCTTTTCCCAATAAGGACTAATATTTGACTTCAGGTGCTTTCAACTTCATCAGAGACCTGAATTTTTTTTTTAAATAAAACTGTCTTACTAATTTTATAGTTAATTTTTATTCAACATGTAAGAGGAGCATGGTGAATACTTTATCTCGTGGTGGTTTTTTTAAGAAAGTGTTCATTTCTGCCCCAAACAGAACAGGGAACCTTTTGGCTTCCAGTTTCTCTGAGTCCTTTTTCATCCATCCTTTTTCCATTTGGAAACAATGGAGTGTAATTTTGAGAATTACAATGTTATTGCTACAATGAAATAAATAGCAGAAATAAATAAAAAGTCTTTGAGAGTCAGTACCTCTTTTCAGTGTAATAGGAACTTGAAAATTTGCAGGTCTTATAAGTAATTGGTAGGCTCTGCATCTCAAAAGTATTACCAGAGACCAGCTAGGAATATAGTTTCAAGTACCAGTCACTTGGCTGAAAGGTTAAATCAATGAACAGTATTATCAGTCCCCTTTTTGTTGGTTTATCAAGAAAAATACTCTATACAAGCAGTTACTCTGTCAAATACAAAACCCAAAACATATTTTTAGGCATTTTGTGTTAGGCACTATCTGGACTATATGTGATTTTAGGATTGCATTAACACAGTACTTGGGGTTTTACAACTTCAGAATAATGGAAATCTAATCCACAGTAAGGCAGAGAGAGCTTTACTGCTTCAGAAGCAACATAATTTATTGGTTATGCCTTAGCTAAATTTGTTCTTGCTTTGAGAAATTGTACAGTTCCTACCCTACTATATACCATATACCATATACCATATACCATATACCATATACCATATACCATATACCATATACTATATACTATATATGAGATGTACCACTTTTGTATATAGTATTAAATGTATAAACTTGATAATGTGTTTCTTATACCACTACTTCCTGTGACTTCAGGGGGTATTTGGATGTCTAGATCAAGACCTCCTCTTAGACTCAGTGTATGGTAAGTGTAGATTTCTGTAGGAATTCGGAGCACCTAAATTAGACTCACCCTTAATAAGCTCTGAAGAAATCTCTTTGTATCTGTTGCTTTTGTAAAGAAGCTTACAGTCTGTAATGATCCTGCTTAAGCATTTAGTATGCCTAATATTTGGTGATGTGAATACTCTTGCATGTTTTCTTGAAAGTGTGCTGCTTAACTGATCCAACACACCAGATTAGGGTTTGATACCTGAAGGTATATTTGGAGGGTGAAAGGTAGAAAGGTATCTCTTCACCTCATCTGTAAGGATTGACCCTCCCATAACAAGCCCTTCTTTAAAGCACTCTGCCGTTTCATGTGTCACAACTATTTGGGGATTTTGTATGACGATAAATGTTGTTACAACTGTGATTTGGCAAATTGTCTGTAAAATAAATTAATAAATGCTGTATTTGAAAGGGTATAATAATAATAAAAAAGGTGAAAAACACAGAAGAAAAAGGGAGAACACTCAGCCATATTTTTTCCCTGTTTGAAAATTAAAGTATTCATACTTACAGCAAGCTTAAAATGTTTTAAAAACAATTCAGGTTGTAATACAACTGAAGAAGAATGGCACCAGGAACAATTGGACATTTGAGCAAGGATAAGAGACAGAATGGAAACCTGCAAGTGTGGAGGACATACTGATGGAGTTGGTTAAATAACCAATTGCTGGGTATCATCTTGTCAAGCAAAATCCACCAGGCAGTGTTCCAATCTAATCTGTCAGCCTATGAATAGGTTCTTTGCAGGAATCATACAATAAAATTAAAGTTTAGGAAAGATGTTTCAATCTGTGTCTCCTTAAATAGTGATAATTCTAACTTGGGAAGGTGCTTAACCCTAAAATTTGAATGCATACACCTTTTCAAGAAAATGGTAAGTCCAATTAAAACCCAAAACCTCAAAACTGAAAAAAACCCCAATCCCAAACAATACTTTTTTTGAGTTTGTGTGAACACCCATATATATGCATGACAGGTTCAGTTTGATTGTGCCAAATGATGATAGCATTGCTACTAGTCCTGGGAAAAAGTAGAACTCTGTTCTGTCTACTTGACTGGTAAATTCCCTAGTAATGGCAGTGACATTTCTGGTGCTACCATAGGGAGAAATTAAATTTCCTGAAATATTTTGATGACAGAAGCCCTAACTTCTCTGAACTTCATTACCTCTGAAAAGTTGCTGCCTGTGTTTTGCACACAGTCCCTCAAGCAGAAACCCTTGCTGTGTGCATGTTCATGTTGAGTGTTGGAAGGATATTGTCATAAACGCAGTGCTGAAGGACTTCCCATGCTTCCTCTTCAGTGTTTCACCTATAGTGGTCATGCTAAGGCATATTTAATCAATTTAAAATCAAATATAGATTACTTCCTATTAATGCATAACAGAACACTGTTCACACTGATATTTTTTAGCTCTTTGAACATATGGTTGGCTCACCAGAATCAGACTAGGCTATCTAAACAAATTCAGTCTCCTTCCACCTGGATGTTGATACTCTGGAAAAGTCCGTGTGGGCCACGTCCTTTCATGCATTTGCAGTGGCTAACTAATGGGTTTTATGTGCTCCCAGTCTTAGGGAATAAGATATGTAATGTACCTTCTCATACCTGACAACTCCCATTAAATTTTGTGGGCACGAAGGTTCCCAGATGTTTGTATGGTTGATCACATTTCCATCCACACTAATGTTTGGGCTACAGGACGCTTTTCTTTTAAGAAGCTGTTCTGGTTAATTAATTACTTGGTTTTCAATGAGGCTGTCCAAAGAAAGCCCTCTCAGGCTCAGTTGGAGATTAAGGTATATGCTTAGCCTTAAATGTGAAAAAACGTCTACTGGATTATTGATTGATAAGTGTTACTGAGATCTTAAGCTAAGATAGGTTCATGAAAAGGCTGTGCTCAGACTCCAAATAAGCCTGTATTTGTAAAAAACTTTAGTATTAAATATTAATTAAACTAGTAAAATTAATCACTAAGTTTTAATCAATATTAAATAAAAGTTATGTTAATAATGTATCTTCTATAGTAACTTTTTATTTCATTTAATACATGAGGGTTGTGTATGTAGCTAAGAGTGTTTGCAGTGACCTGAAATGGTATCTGCTAAAGATGTTCACTTGAGTTTGTGAGTTCCTTTGGTGATGGTTTAAGTTAGACTGTTATGTTCATCAGTGTGGTAGGAGGACATGGAGGAGAAGAAAATTGTTTTGTATAGACTTCTAAAACCAGTTGTGAGTGTCAAAACTGATTTGGAGTGGGAGGACTCAAGGAAATGAGACTGGAGGAGAGGAGCATTTCTTCCTTTCAATTAAGGCACCAGGAGCAATTTTCCTATAACCCAGCCACTCAAGAAACAAAAAAATGTCATACTAACTCCCACATTTCCATAAGGGAAGGTATGCCTTACAAGTCCATGTAAATTTATTTATATTTGTATACTGATTTTCTGGAGTTCTAGGAGTAGATAGAAATATACTCTAGAGATTCTGATCAGTCAGTTATGACATAGAGATTACTGCATTTATAGTTTATTTCCCTTTCATTTATCTAGATTTTTTTTAAATTATGTTGACTAGTTGTCAGTATAATTTTGTACAAGTGATTTGCTATCCATGTTCCTTACTTTCTTGACTAGTTTTAAGTTAGAGAAATATTATTTTCTCATTTTCAAAGCCATTCAGTGTAAAGTACTTTAAGTAATTAATAGATTAAAATCTTGCAGCTACAGTGGTCATACATATACCTTGTTACAGCTGTTCTCCACAGGAAAAGATGAGAATATTTTGACATTTCCTCTATATCTGAATTGGAAAACAATAAAGGTACTTCATTCTCAGCGTAATGGAAATTGGCGTAATACTTAGTTTTATGTGTTAGGCATCGAATGTCTTTGCTTGACTGTCTCAGAAAAGCAGAATTTTCAGCAGAAGCCATAGAGAGATTTCTGTAGTGTTGACAGTACGTCTAGATTTTTTGTTCAACACTGTGTTTGCTTAATAAAGATATGTTTGTGCATACACTTCTCTGTATATAGATGCATCTATAAATACAAGTTAAATATGTATCAAAATATGTATTTACAAGTAAAATGCTGTAAAAAAATTATTTAAACATAATTAACCTGGTTTTATTCCAGTCAGTGAAAATATAATAAATTGTACAGCAAGTAGTAATAATTTCCAAATTTCTATGTTCTTTGAATTTTAAGAAACATTTTTTGAATTCCTTTTTATGTTGTTCAGTTCTTATAGCTTTCTTTGTTCCTTGTTCTAGCTTTCCTTGTTCTTTGGTCTCACTTTTATATAAGAAAGCAACTGTGTCAATTATGTTCACTGAACCTTAGTCTTTAGTAAATATTGTTGTTACTGAGGAATAGCTTTCCCATCAATGTTTGAAATACAGGTTCAAACTTCCCTGCTTCTGTTGTATGCTGCATTTAACTCTACAAAGGAGAAGGTACTTGAGGTGCACAGTGTGTTGTTTTGTTCTGCATTGTAATCCAAGATCAGATTCAGCAAAATAGGCTAAAAGTACCTTTCATATTTCTGATCTAATTTGCTTTTCTCTGAACAAATTTTACTTTTTGGTTTTTTGGGGGTTGCTTGGTTGGTTTTTTTTTCTTCTGGCATATTCTAGGTCTTTGGCAAACAGCTGAAGCCTTTAGCTTGTGGGCTTGGAGGCTTTTCACTGAAGCCCTTCATAGCTAACTTGTAGAAGCCTCATAACTTGAGGTTTGAAGTTTCCTGCCTCTGGAGGGTGACTGACGCCTGAGAGAATTTCTTTAGTTTGCTATCTGCTGGAAAAACTGTTTATGTTCCCTGGAATTCAATTCTGTGTTTTTAACAGAGAACTCATATTAGGCGATCGGTCTTTGGACTGACCTCAAGTGACCCGTTCAAGTACAGTAGTTTATTCCATGTCTGTTGTTAAGTGTAGGAGAAACCTCAAGTGAAACATTGGTTGGTGGTTGTAACTGAAATGGGTAGTTTAGAAGGTCTTGCTTACTGCTACTAGGTCTGGTCTGTTGGCACTTTTGGTTGGTTCGAACTGGTCTCATACATCTTGCAAATTGTAGAGCCCTTAGAGGAAATGGGCAGTGGAATAAAGGTACTTGTTAAAAGAGAAAGTGCCTTTTGAACACTGAATTAATCTGGGAGCACAAGTACTAAAGTCCAATTAAAAATAATACTGTTACTGACAGATGAAGCACAGGGTAGCATTAAAGTTTTTCACTTGCCTGTTGCATTCTTTAGAATCACACTGAGTAGCTATTTGCAGTCATTTGGTGAATCACTATCATGACCTATTCGCAATACTTGCAAGGTACTCAGTCATAACCATGGTAGATATCATGAGACCATGATGAGGCTTTTTAAGTTAAAATGATAGATCTACACATTTTGTTAACCTTCTGTTTCAGATTTAAGTCTGCTCAGTTAGTATTCACTAGGCATGCTCAGAGCTGTAACAGAGACATCAGTATATGTTCTCTCCTATACTAATATTAAATAAATATTTGCAAAGTCACTCCTACATTGGTAAACTTCTTGTATGAGCTCCCTTCTGGTCTTTTGGCAGCGTTACAGCAACTATTCATCACTCTGTTTAGGATTTCCATTTTTATTCTACTGACATGTATTAATGTTGTGTTATTATTTTAGGTGTTGACAGAGTTTCTAAATTTAGATGTTCCTGTTTTCTTTGTGATATCTGGAGTTGTAGAAACACCACATCATGTACCGTGATTGCCTAGCAAGTAGTCAGGGTGAACATTTAATTTATAGAGTTAGCCATTAAAATTGCATAATTTAATAATTTAAGTATTTGGTTTATTGCTATGACATTATGCATTCATAAATTACTTTTTGTAGGTGTATTTATAATCATTTAATAATTTAAATATTTGTATTAAATAATGCCTCCATTTAAGTATATTATTATTTTTATTGATTCAGTGCTAGTGGTGCTTATGGTGTCTAGACTGACTTTATATCACAGCCAGCTATGTTTTGATGATCAAATTTGGTTAAATATTTTCAGGTAGAAATGCTTTTATTGAAAATATCATTTTCAAAAGTTTAAAAATTGAAATATTATTTGAAAATTTTAGCAAAACTCTTTTTGCAATGCCCAGAATCTGTGAGGACATTATATTCTGTAAGGGGAAAAAATCTTCAAAGGTTTTCAGTATAATTTGAGTATGATAATGTATGTAAGAGATGTAGTCTATAAATCTGTAAACTTTTTAAATAGAAAGTACATGGCCTGTAAATGGAAACAGCTTCAAAATTATTTTTCTGGGTTTTTGTCGTGGTTGGGGGGGGGAGGTGAATTTTTCCAGGGGGATGTGGGCAGTCCAATCAGTGATCAGCTTTCCTGCTGGCACCTGGATTGGTCACTCGGAGGTTTGGACACGCCTCTGAGGACACAAAGAGTTAAAAGCAGGAGTCTGGGGGGCTCGGCCTCTTTTCGGATCCGGGTGTCAGCAGAGAGACGTCTCCAGCCTCCTTCCCCCCGCCTGGCCACGAGGCTGGGTGGGGGAGGGGAAACACGTGGTCGGCTCAGGTAAGCCGGAGCCCCCGGGGTGGGGAGAAGAGAAGGGACAAGACTGGAACTGAGCTGCCCCGTCTAGGATGGAGGGGTGGAAAACTGTAGAAGTGCCTGCTGTGTGTGCTCACCCCCTCCTCCCCCCCCCCAACTCCGGGAGAAGTTGCTCAGGCACCTGGGGGGTTGCGGATCCTGGGAGTGCCTGAGCCTGCACCCTGCTGAGAAGAAACTGTTAACCCTTGCTTGGCAGAAAGAAACTTTTCTTAGACATTGATTCTCATGACTGGTGGTTTTCGGAGAGAGGGAAGCGGCCTGAGACCGAGATGATAAAGCATGATTGGAAGGAACTCGATGGAAGAATGAGAGGAGTAGCCTTAGAGCTGGACTTTTCTTGCATAATGTCAGCCATGGACTGAACTTGAGTCTCTTTTGAACATAAACTGCATTTTTGGGTGGATGCAGCTGCCCCTTGCTTTTGCTACAGTGACTGGCACTTGAAGAGTTGGAGCGAGCAGAGAAGAGAGGGGGAGGGTGAGGTGGTGCCCTCTGCCCTCAGGGCAGACCTGCTCCTGGAACCCCGGCCCCTGGGTAAAAAGGGGAGAGCTTGGCATGCAAGTATCCTTAAAAGAGCCCTGTATGCAGTTTTCAGCCTGTGGACAGCGGTGAGAGCGCTGGACATAGGAAAAAGAGAGTGTCACCTTAGCAGACTTCTCCGGGCGGTGCCATGGGTGACATGGAAACACATAAGGGGTGGACCCGTGTTTTCTGAGGAACAGTCTGTGGTGCGAGAGAGACTCCTCTCTCCCTTGCTGAATTGAAGATTAGTTTGTTTTTGAGTGGTGATTGTTTGATCTAAAACCCAAGGGTTGGTCTGTGAAGAGTGATGGGTGGGGAGGTAGAAACTGGGAGAAGAAATGTTCTAAGAAGTTTTTATCTCTGTCTCTGTGTGTGTTTAAGAGTATTTCTGTCCCTGTTCTTATGTAATTAATAAAGTTTTGGTGGGTTTTTTTGTTTTCAAGGTTTAAGCCTGCTCTGCTCTGTTCCTGATCACATCCCACAGGAGTTGTTAGAGAAAAAACATATATTCATGGGTGCACTAACATCTGGCCAGTGCTAACCCATGACAGTGTTTTTTCCTGCTTTTTCTTTGAAATATTTTGTTTATTTTTTAATACTAGCTATTTATCAAGTCTTTTAGCCCTTAATCTAACCTCACTGCTGGGTGTATTTGCAGGGTGTGCAGAATTCAGTGATATCAACAGGCATGACACATATACATTGTTAAACTGTTTGGAGACAAGTTTTATATATCTTGTATGTGTTCTGTAAAGTGCCAATAACATGGTTGTAGTGCATGGCACATATACATACTACTGCAATGTAAATAAATAGAAATAGATAAGAATTATGTGTTTGTTTTCACTCTGATTCCTTTTTTCTTAATTATTAGTCATATGAATAAATCCCTTGATAGTTAATTCTTTGAAAGTCTGGAGATCTGTTTTTTTGCAAGTAATCTCAGAAAAAAAATACAGAATTTAGAAGAAACACCAAAAATACTTTTTTTTTTTCCTGAAAGCATTCGGGTCTAAAAAGAAAGAAGGGGCCTTAGACCTCCAGTTTTGTAGGGTACGTCAGGATTTCAGAAACTGCAGGAGTTCTAAAGTGTCATGGAAGAAATGATCTAACTATTGGAACTGACCTCTGATGCCAAAATTTGAGTTTCTGTTGAAGCTTTGTGAAGCAGCAACACAAAAGCTTTCATACAATAGCCATGTTGCTGCCTAGGTGTTATCAGCACATCAGCAATCAATTATAATCATCCACTGAGGTCAAAAGCACATGAGTAGTTTGTAGTTTGCAGTAGAATGTTTCCTGAGGATGAGTTGGTTTCATGAGTAATGATCCTGCTAATGGGATGGAACAGCATTATTGCAGAAAGAATACTTTTAGGTATTAATCATTAGCCTCTCACATATTGTGCTACAAATACTCTGTAGTAAAAACAGTCTTCATTTGTGATGACACACGGGATTGAAATGTTACTGTATTCTCTTGGTTGAACTGAATGTTTAAATGCCTGTTTTTAACCTCAGAAAGAACTGGTTTTTTGTGCAAAACACATAAACAAGATCTCACTTTGAGCAGGTTTAAATCTTGTAGTGTTCTGCAGCATTTTAGAGGGAACCTGTTCTCCTTCCAACACAGTAGTCGACTAGGTAGTAGTCTTTTCAATAGTAGATTTCAAGAGTACAATGTCATTTATAACTGTAAAGGCCATTTAGTTTAAAATAAGCAAGAGAGATCTTACATTTCTTATGGAGATTAATTGACCTGAAAACAAGATGCAAAGCTAACGAGAAAAAAACAAGTGTGGAAAGTGTCAAAAACACTTAATACTGAAGAAAACCCATGTTATATAATTACTGTAATATCACATTTATTTTAAGAAATAATTCCAAAGATTGGTGAAGATTCAGTGAATTGAACCCACAGTAGAGAATATATCTTTCCAGATATAAACACCCTATGTAATTTGCAAATTCATGAATTAAGAGTGCACATAGCACTTCATTTTATAAATTGGTACCAAGAAATATACTGCCAATAGTGCATGAATTAGATCTGCTGTGTAAATCATTGTCTTTAAGTGTTAGTGGAGGATCTGGTCGAAGAGCTTTCAGACCAACATAACAGGGTAAGGAGGGATCTGTGGTGAAAAAAGACATAATCCAAAGTTACTTGCCTGACTCTAGCTTGTAACCAGCTCTCAGGTTTTCTCCTTGATCATGCAGGAAGTCTTTACATATGCCCTTATAGTGCTGTGGACTTGTTTGAGGAAAAAAAAGTGCCGTGTCTTTCTTATGGAGAAAAAAATTGTTCATGATAGTTAGGTTCTGGAACTGAGTAAAGCCAAATATTGATGCACACTTTTCAGAGAGAAACAATATTAAAGAAAAAGCACACATCTTGAAAACCACAGTAAAAACTTTTAGCAATTATTAGGTAAATACAGAAAAGATTATTCAAACATAATTGCTAACAAGTGATTAATTAGTGGAGTGTGTACAGCCAATGCAGATGTACACTGCAGAAAACCACCCTGACAAACAGATGTTGATGTACTAATCACTTAATGATGCTAAGTGATGATTAGAAAATTTGAAAGAGGGACTTCACTGCCAGAATTTGTCTGTCAACTGTGAGGTGCTGGGTCCTACACTTGGGTCACAGTAACCCCGTGCAACACTATAGGATTGGGCAGAGTTGATGGAAAGCTGCCCAGCAGAAAAGGACCTGGGGATGCTGGTTGACAGCCAGCTGAACATGAGCTAGCTGTGCCCAGGTGGCCAAGAGGGCCAGTGGCATCCTGGTCTCTACCAGCAACGGTGTGGCCAGCAGGATCAGGGCAGGGATTGTCCCTCTGTACTGGGCACTGGTGAGGTCACGCCTTTAGTCCTGTGTTCAGTTTTGGGCCCATCACTACAAGAGGGGTGCTGAGGGGCTGGAGCATGTCCAGAGAAGGCAACAGATCTGGCAGAGGGTCTGGAGCACAAATCTGATGAACAGCAGCTGGGAAAACTGGGGTTGTTTAGCCTGGAGAGGAGGCTCGGGGGTGACCTTATTGCTTTCTACAACTGCCTGAAAGGCAGTTGTAGCTAGGTGAGGGTTGGTTTTCTGAGTAGCAAGTGATAGGACGAGATGAAATGGCCTCAAGTTGCACCAAGGGAGTTTAGATATTAGGAAAACTTTCTACACCTAAAGGTGTTTCTGAAGCATTGGGACAGGCTGCCCAGGGAAGTGGAATCACCATCCATGGATATATTCAGAAGGCATGTGGATATGGCACATGGAGATCTGGTTTAATGGTGAACACAATGCTGTTAGGTTTATAGTCCATGATCTTCAGGGTATTTCCCAACCTTAATGATTCTATGATTCTGACTGTTGCTGGGTTTCTCAGAGCTAGGTGTTGATTCTGTCATGGGAGGTGTAGTAAGTAGGACAATCACTCTTTTCAGGAACTCATGCAAACACCTCTTACTTCTGATAGAAAAATATTATCTGTACTGTGCAATGATTCCTTTTACTATGTGATGAGTTTTAGTGACATGTAATAGGAAAAAGCTTTAATGGAAGTATACGAGAATGTATCAAGGAATAATTTAAAAGAGCTATTGAGCAGGAAAAAAGAGGGAAGAACTTGATGGAATTTGTTCTTTTTTATCCATTACTGAGATAGTGTGTTAAAAATATATATATTTGAAGTGTTGTTATTTGCATTCAACATACAAATATATAAAAATAGCTACTATACATCTCTCAAGGTATTGCAGCAATATTTACTAAAGATGTGTAGTTCTTTCTCTCTGTGAGTTTAACTCATCATCTGCTGTCAAATAAAAAATCAGTTTTAAGACATGCATTCAACAGAATACCCATCCAATTTTGAGAGGCTACATGAGAGAGGTTACATGAGATACACTTGCACATTTTGGAAGGGTTTATAGTTTCTCCTAGCAAAATTTGATATATTTAATAAATTTGTCTTTTGAAATGGAAATTACATTTCTGGGTGGCATACTTTATATTCAATTCTATTTGATCTTTTAAAATAGTTTTGTTTTTCCTGTATATTTTCCCTTGTGCTAATTAGCAGCTAATTCATTTGCTCAGCTGTGAATTTCTCTCATGGTTTGATTTCAACCAGGTCTGCCTTGCACATCTCGCTAATACGTGCATTAAAAAAAAATACTCTGAATTGCAAGTGTAAACTGCACATACAAGCCTTCACAATTACTTTGCAAACAGATCCAGTTTCTGTAAAAATGTTTACCAAGCTGTACTGGAGTATGTTAAGAACTGCCTGTTCTGAGTTTTTATAACTGGAATACTGTTTGCAGCTGAAAATTTGTGGTTTATGTCATTTGTATATGTGTGAGAAAAAAAGGGTGTGCTTTTCTCTTTGCACTCTTAAAAAGTCACGCATGTTTCTGTAACAAGCAAGAAGTCTTGGTTCAGGATTTTTTCTGAAATTGGCAGATTGCAGCAAGTCATTGCTCCATCAGATCTGGTATTGTGTTTATGAAAGTTATCAGTGCCATAGGCTTGAGGTACAGTTGCAAAACATTAAAGTCACATAAACATAGTTTACTTTCCATAATCAAGTGTCATTCTTAAAATTATTGTTTGGTGTTTAAACTTATTTTTTTCTTAAATGTAGCTAATGACATTTTTATTTAGAATTACAGAACTATGTCACTATATTTGCACTTTCAGAAATAGTTTGTGCAGAGATGATTATTAAAACTCAGAGATGAGTTTTAAATTGGTTAATGCCTCCCAAAAGGTTGGTTTTGTGGTTACTTTGTAATATCATAGGACATTTCTAAGAAGAATTGCTTTTTTCTGCTTCTTTCTCACCTATTTCTAAGTGGACAAACTTTACTCTTTTGAGTAATTTGAGAATTATACAAATCCTGTAATAACTTTTACTCTGGATCCCAGTGTTAAAAGGTCTAATACAAAGTTTCCATACTAGTTGAGATGCTATTTAATGGCTGTTATCTGTGAATGATTTCAGATTCTGGGATGTCTGTTTGTAAAATAACAGGGCAGGAGCAGGATGAGGATCTAGTTGCGGTTCCTCAGCTTTGCCTGGAGTCCTCGTACTGTCCTTGATGAGCACTGACAGATGGGGATGGCTGGCTCTGTACTCCTTCATATCCCTTAGGCTACATCCTCCCCTTGTTTTCTTCTGTGTTTCTGATCCTTCACTCTCCTCTTGAGCGTACTGGAAGCTATTCACTATTCAAGGTCTGAGAGGAGATACTGAAACTTCCATTGCTGGTCCTGCGCTTGGTAGGGCTTCTCCTTGCAGGTCTGTCCCCAGCACAAATGAAACAGAGCATGCAGGGGACAGCTGCTGCAACTGATCAAAGCAATGTGGCGAAATGTGCTGGTGCCAAGTTAGGGAGGCATGATGAGTGATTCAGGAAACTTGGACACAGTGGGAAGCCCCCTAGAGAAAATGTGGTTTTTACTTTAGCGCCAAATTTAGAGTGTCTGTATGTATATATGTGTGTACCCTACATGCATTACCTGTATTTCATATAGTCTAATTGATTTGTGGCTTCTAACTGTTCAAAGGAGTGGAAAACAGACTTTTGTGGAATGTAGGTAGAATTAAAAAGCATTAAAATGAGTATGATAGCTTTCTTGGAGTAATTTTTTAAAGTAAGAATCATGCATCATAAAATTCAGTATTTTAGCTGTATAGAATAATGAAAAAAGTCTAGGTGGGAAGACAGCTCTGAAGATCATATGGTCCAACTTGCTGTTGAGAGCACAGCTTAAGATTAGTCTATGAACAGCCCTGTCAAGTTGAGTCTTGAGTATTTCCAGTGAGGCAGATTGCAGCACTTGTCTGGCAGCCTGTTTCCAATGTTCAGTTGCCGAGGAATACATTCTGTGCTGGTATCTCTGTGAGCAGCTGCGGTGGGAGCTGCAGGTTGAGCTCTGGGTGTTGAGAGCCCCAGGCAAGAGACCATGAAGTGCCAATCCTTTGCAGAACGAAGGGCACAGGGATCTGTGGCCCAGCCAGGGGTTTGTGTACTCAGGGAACATAGCAGGAGCTGATGGCTTCAGACTTTGTGCACTTCTGGTGTGAGATTATAAAAGCTCGAGGTTTCCTTTGTTGAGGGTCCCTGCCCAGAGGCACCCGGCTTAAACTGTTATTTTGCTATTGCACCACGATTAAAGTATTTTAAGCATCCAGATAACTGAAACTCTGCTATGGAAAACCTTGTCTGAATGTTTGAGTGTGGGGTGTGTAGGAAGCCAAGCAGGGCAACCATCAGGTCACTGGAGCTGCCCGGTATGAAGGGGCCTTGATCCCAGCTCAGGTGATCTTAGTGTGAGTGTCAGAGTGTCTCTTGGATGGCTGGAAAGGAAGGTTTCCATGAAACAGTGATCCTCCCAGTGTGGGGTGTATTTATTATTATTACTATTATTACATGAGGTTGGTATTTCCACTGTTTTTGTTTCTGCCTGTTGCCTCTGGATGTGTCATTGTTGATTCTTATATATAGTGTACTTCCATCTGCACTATCAACTGGCCTTTAAGTATTAGAAGCTGTCTCTGTAGGCTGTATAAGCCAAAATACTTTAACCATGTTTATTATGTCGTTCTTCAATTCTTTTCTCATCTTGGAGACCTTCCACTTTTGTGGGGAACATTTGGTGACCTCTATTTTTTTCATTGTTGCTCTTGAGCTGGGACTACCAAAGAAATGCCAAAGGATAATATTGAAATTGTGGACTATTGAATGCTGAAGAAAAGCTGGGGAATCAAATAGGATAGAATGAGGGGACAGGAGAATTAACTTAAGTGTGTTATTAGCAATACTTCAGAATGTGTACTTTTGTGTTGTGTCTTTGTGTTTTGGATACACTGCCTGCCCCCCATCCCCTCTTAGCTAATGTGTAAATTATAGTGGTTTTTTGCTATGCTTTTTAAGGAATCTTATTAGAAGGGGTTTTTCTTAGCATGTCATGAAACCTTAGCATGTCTGTGTTAGTAGATCATTCCTATAGAGGGTAGTGTTCTTTCTCTTCCTAAAACTGTGTGATATTCATGGTGTTTTATTAAGCTAGCAATCGTGTAATTCAAACAAGTATGGCCCCATCTCATCAGAACTTGTTATTCATCATACAGATACTGCCTGAACACCTTGAAGGATAGTGCATTAGAAGTCTAGTCCTTTTTGATGTTCTTGGAGAAGCCTGCCCTTGGAGTTCTTGATAACATGTGAATTCATTCTCCTTTAGGGAAAATAAATGGAATATCTTTTGACCAGGACAGAAGGTAGTATTTACAAACAAGTTTGCCTAATACGATGTGGAAGAAAGTGTTTCCAGCTCACAGTCTTTATTGATGGGTTACTTGTCAGAGGGAAAGAAATACAGTAAAATAGTTAAAGTATTTTTATTAGCAAACTGCTAATAAAAGGAATTGTGGTGGCTCGTATCATGCAGAAATCAATGTCTCTGTATGCTGTTGTCTCATTTCGTTTTTGCTTGAAATGCTGTCAGCATCTTTGCCACTGTCCATTTATTATTTGTGGGTATTTCTTAAGAAAAAACCCAACACTTTGTCTGTCAAACGCTGTCATTGGTCTGTGTAATATTCATTGTTCATGGGACATGACAGATTGTAGGTGAATATCTCTTGGTTAAAATAAAAAGTACCATCTCCTTTTACAAGCAGGGAAATCAACAGAACTGAATTAATAAATGAACAGTCAGAGTTCCAGTTTTTCAGTCTTCACTACATTAGTGTAGTATTGTGTTCTAAGTGAAAACCACTGTAGAAATAACACAATAGTTATTTTTCTTTGCCTCTCTTCAGCAATACCTAGAGTACTTAATTTCTTAGTTGGTTGGTTTTCTTTGTTTATAATCATAGGGGAAAAAAAGCCTGGGATACATCTGCTTTATGAGACTTCAGGTCCAGATGACCAACCTTTCTGGAACAGAAGGCCTGTGTGTTCCTTCTTCATGCTGGGAACTTTGCAAAGCTTGGCTTCCAGAAACACACATCTTTACAGTGAGCTAATTCAGAAGTATTATCCTCTTTTATTTTCATATGAGTAAGAAAAGTGCTGTGGGTATTTTCAGGGCTACCTCTGAATCTATCATAATATAGTAGTATGTTCAATCATTAATTATATTCCCTATTCAAAATGCTTGTTGTTTGTTTTGATAGGTCTGCCTGCCATCAGGACACAATACTGTATGGGGAAAACAAATAAACAAACAGATCTTATGTCACCTTAATATAATTGAAAATTCCCCAAACACTAAGAGATAGGCTGAGCAGTAGCTTAGTTCTTGGAAAGGATCAGACATTAAAGTAGAGGGTAGGAATAATCCCTGGTCCTTCAGACTAGAGGAGAAGCAGCTGGCAGCTTATTTTTGCTATGCCACCTAGTCCAAAAAGATGCCATCCTAGGAAATTACTTGTAAACTTAGATATACACATAAACCTACCAGGATTTAATTGTTCTCATGTCTAAATTGCTATAGCTAGCCATCTCTCATACATTGGGATACACCCCTGTGTGTTATTACCTAGCTGTGTGCTGGGAGAAGTTCCAGGTATGTGCTGTTTTTCTCATGTATTATGATGCCCTTTGAAGACTTCTATGCATAAAGCAGGGGAGGAGCTAAAAGGTGCAATGCAGGTACCAGGGTTAGTTAGTGCTCTATAGAGGGCTTCTGCACCACAGTTTACATGCACATAGTGTTTGTAGCCCATCTTTTATGGTGTAATAAGATTGCTGTGGAACACACAGTGAGTGTGTAGGATCCCAAAGACATAGGGACATTTGAAATTCACTTGTGCTCTTGGCAAGATCACAACAGCAGTGAAGTACACAGATTCCAAAAGGAAAGGTGTTTGTTATGGGCAGGAGAGAAACAATCTGACAACATTTAGAATTAGAAGCAGTCCCACTGTGAAAAAATTAGACAATGTTTAAGATAAACCTCTAGAGCATTTTCATCCCCTGCTGTTGTCAGGAAAGTCAGTGGAGCAAAGATGAATGAGGTGTTTATGTAGTGAGCATTGTAGCTTATGTAGTGAGCATTGTGCTCTTGTTGGGTCCCACTGTTCTGAATACACATGCAGATAAATTTTCTGGAGTCTGAATGGAGTCCAGCAGTACCTTTTGTCTGTATCTTTGGATGGACATTTGGGTCTGTGCTTTCCTCTGGTTTTCACTTTCACTGAAGGCTGGATCCCACAGTGCAGTTTTATGCCTCTAAAACAAGGACTGGCACTTTGGTTGCCCAGAAGTAGAGTTGTACCCTTACCAAAAGCTCCATCTTGTCAGTATGAGATTTTCTTAGCTTGTTGAGCGTTTCATACTAAGTAGAAGTTTGTACCTTCTCATGCTCTTTTCATGTAAACACCAGCTATGTTCTATAAACATAGCCATTGTTTTCACATTCCATGCTGGGACAAACAAGACTGTGCGACAGTCCCCTTGACCAATGTGGTGAGAGGTGGGAATGCCCACTCTCCAATCCATGGGCACCTTGTGAGAAGTATAAAATAGGAAGAATAAACAAGGCACAGGTCTTCTGCCCTGCTGCTCTGATCAACCCAAAACTCTGGCTCCAAGTGTCTTTCTGGCTAGGCTCGCAGCGATACCATCTTGCAAAGAGAATAATAGTTGGAAATAAAGTAATTTCTGGTCTGTTAAATCAATTTAATATTTTTCCTCTGTGGCATCTGTTACTTATTATTACCACAAGTATTTCAAACCAGCAATCTTTGAGGTCACCATTTGGTAGGAAGTTACAGCAGGACCTTGCTTATTGGATAGCAAGGAAAAGTGCCAGAAACTGACTGGAATACTTAGGTTTTCATACTATAAATATACTGAGTATGATGATTTAATCCCTTTCTAGTTAGTTGTTAATTCTTGAGAACTGAAAAAAAAATGCCAGTCAAAATAGGTACAGCTGTCTTATCTGGAACTGTCTACAGTTACTTCTGAACTCTGTTTTTGTAACTGTCTAAGTTTGTATGATCTGTATGGATTTCAGTGATGGATGTGGATTTCTGGTTTACACACAGGGAAGGCCGTTATTGCCTTGCTTTCATACTCAGTGATGATAACTTCACCCCATGTTGCTTTTCCAATTATTTTTCTGTGATACTTGGGTTGCACAGTGAGTCTATTTTATGAAGTTTGGGAAATCAACCCACAACATTTTCAGAATTTATCTGTTTTGCTTTCTGACAATCCACAGTAATCTTGTGGATAGCTATGATTGCTGTCTGTGGTGTGTAGCAGGGTCTTGCTGAGTATAATGCACAAGGGCTTTTTTTTCCTTTTTACATGGGTTTTGTAAGTATATGAGAGAAAAGAAAGAGTAATGGAGATCAATTATATGTATTAAAAATGAAACAAAAACCCAAACTAGAGATTGCTTTATATTGTCAATGAATTTTAAAATGGTCTACAGATGGTATCTTGAATAAAGATACATAATTTTGAGAGACCTGCTATCTCACTGTGCTTGGTACAGAGGCATTCACCTTTTTTTGTATTTAGGAAAAAAAAATACTACTGCTTTCCTAGAAACAGCGTTTCTAAATCAAATCAAATCAAACTTTCTGGAAGTAATATGTAGTAATTCACTTTTACACACACACAATCAGGCATTGAAATGCATACACTGGGTAAAATAATTCAAAGTCACAGGCTCTGTCTCAAAACCATTGAGTAAACTATAAAGCTACACATCTCTCTGTTTCTTAGACCATCTTGTTTACCTCATCTCAAACAAAGCAAGAATGATTCACTTCATATTTGTATTTTAAATACCAAGATAACTGATTGTTATGTGTTTCCATATATTTGAATGGGGAGGTAGTGCAATATTTTTAAAAAGTCTATATTTTGTCCAAATTTGAAAGAGATGCAGAGACATTTTGTAGACAGTATCTTCATTCTGTTTAATTCATGGTTTCCTGATTAGTTATTTTGAAATAAACAAAGCCAAAAAGCAAGCCACTCTCAAAACCAGGAAAAGTTTGCATACGGTTTCATAACTTACTAAAAGAGAAATTTAAATGCTTAAAAGAAACTTAAAAATTGAAGGAATAAACAACCACTGTTCTTAGTAGCTATATATACTTATGTGGCTTATGTGGTACATACATGATCACACTCCTAATTAACTACTCCCTGAATATATTTGAGCATTTTTTGTGTCAAGAATATTAATGCTAAGGTTCCATTTAGAAAAATGTCCTATCCCTGGTAGCAGCTAATCACAGATAATAAGATGGAAAATGCAGCAAACTCACTAATCGGCTTCTATGGCATGAAACATCCAAAAGTAAAAATACCAAATAAAAACCTTAACTTTGTAAGTTATTGACTTAAGCCCTTAGATTTAAAGGATTTTTAGAGGGTTATGAGGATTTAGAGATCTCTGTGATTATGTCTTAATTTTATCTAATGTGGCTTTAATTTGTCATTTGGGAGTTTAATTTTGAATTAAATTTAATCTTGGGAGTTAACATGAATGTACCTTTAATTCCATTTTGTTGCTTTTTTTTACATTCCTTCCAATGTAACAATACTCCTTTGATGCTGGAATACCTGTTATTTACTGATAGAATTTACTGATTCTATTATACAATAGCTATAGCCATAGATCCCTAATCGATACCTTATTGCATTAAAAGACCTGACAAATTTAAGAAACTATTTTCCTTTCTGTATAGTAGGGCTGTGCATGAGTAGTCTGATAGTGGTTTTGTTTACATTTTTTCAAGCAAGAAGCTATGCCACTTTTCTTCTTTTGCTTTCCTTTTTATTTTTACGGATTAAAAAAACATCTCGTGGTTTACAAGAGACCGGTGCTAAAGATCTGGTGGATTTATCCTAACAAAAAGGCAATCTGCACAAGTGAGAAGAAATAATTAGAGTGTGTATACAATCCCATCACATAGAATAGTCCTTAGAACAATATTGTTTGAAAGCGGTCCATTACCTTCTCTGAGAAAGAACGGATAAAAACACCCTTGTGTCTCATTGTCTCTGCTTATGGTCAGGCTTGCTTTGGTGCTTTAATATTTCATTAGTTGCTTTGTTTTGGTAATGTGTTGTTTCTAACTGGAAGGCATATGAATTGTTCAGCCCCCTGAACACCTCGTGGGAAAGGAGGGCACAAGATCAGTTGTTTGCTTTTATTGTGTACTCAAAGTGAGTTAAAGCACGTTTTGGCATAGAAATTACACAGCAGAAATAAATATGTAAGGAGTACAAGACATTTTTGTCTGTGCTCTGGCTACCTTGTTATTCCTTTAGGCATCTTGTTACTAAATCTAGCTGCCCTCAAGTTTTATAACCCAATTAATTTGGTAACCAGCTTAAAGTTATATGAACAGACACACTGCATGTCACTGAGCATGAATGTTTTCAGTGGCCTTTGCCTAACTCCTCCTTAAGCAAACCAGGTTGTCCTGCTGGAATCTGAGACATCTATGTGTTGTTTTTGGAGTTTCATCTGGAATGTGTACTCCACCAGTTTGTTGTCATAGTTCCCATACAGGCGTCTCAGGAGGAAAGGAGTTGATCCTTTGCCACTTGGTTGGAGTTTTTTAATAGTCAGGTGCAGTCCTCTGTTGAGAGTGGCACTTTTCTTTCACTTTTTGCTTAACAAATAACTTCTTTGTGTGTAGTTGATTTCTGTTCTGTTCTGGAAAAAATACGCTAAAATATCTGTTGTTCCATGCTGTCCAATATTCATTCCTTTCAAGGACATGCAGATAAATCTACACCCCAAACCCATTTCTAGCAATGACTAGAGTTCTTGAACTGTTCTTGCCTTACGATTTTTGCTGGTAGTGGCAGCTGCTGCCTGTGTCTACCATCTGCCCTTTCCTATAATCACCTGCTTATAATCTACTTAAGCATCATTTCTTCTTAAAAACAAGAGCTTGTGCTAGACAGTACCTGTTGGAACCATGTATTTCATTCTAGGCAGGAAAATAGTGCATTCATTCTAGGCAAGAAATGACAGAGCTTCCATGTTGAGAACGGCCAGGGCAGGGCAGTTTTGGCATAAAAATAAGCTTAGACAAGGCTTGTCCTCAATGTTAGAGAAGAGGCAGGTCCCTGTATTTTCCTACCAGACCAATAAGAGGTTTGGAGATGGGAGGAGGAGGCATCTTATCAAAATTTTACTGTTTCTTTACTTTAATAGCTTGGAGAAGATTTTGGGGTTTTCACTGTTTATTTGTTTGTGTTTTCTGCTTGGGTTTTTCTTGTTTCTTTTATCCTATTTTCTTTGTATTTTCGTGACTGTATCTGCCTGTAGAAAATGAAGATTGTTCACTTTATTGGTAGGGCCTGAGTGAGGCTGCAGAATCTCCATAAAATGTGGGAAAACATTATCTAATTACGGATCAATATGACCTCAGTAACTAATGAAATTTTATGGAACAGAATTGTACTGAAACCTCATTATCCTTGGACCTCATGTAAGTAATTGAATATCCCGATTTGTTTTTGTGAGGGTCATACACCGCAGGTAGGAGAAACTGTCAGTCTGCTCTAGAAAGGAGTACTTGTAATCTGAAATGTGCATGATGTGGTTTAACTAGACTTACATCATCTGCACTTACATTTCTCATTCTGTGAACTGAAAAATAACTAGGTTGCTCTTTTTAAATAAAGGGTGTTTAAAAAAAGTCTCCTAAAAGGATACAGGCTTTTAATGAAGTTTTTTAAGGTTATTTATCAACCTGTTTACTTTTATTCATTATGACATGCCTTCAAACAATTATTGTTCTACCTTGTCAAGTTTGTTGTCTGCCTTTGTAAACATCTTGAAATTTTGAGGTATTTTAGTCCATCTTTAGAATGGACTCACATATGGCATGTCACTCAGAACTACAGGGATATTGTCAAAGGGAATTACACATTTATTAGTAAGGGAGATCAAGCTGTCTAGGAGGTACAGAAAATGCCTGTTAGTTTCCATTCTCTCAACAAGCAAGTTTTATAAAAGAATTGTTCTCCCTTGAGGTAATTAAAGAACAATTTGGAGAATGGCTCAAGAAAAGTTGTAGTCTTCAGGGTTTAACAACTGCATTTGCTTCTTACACTTCAGGTTCTAAATCCATCTGATTTTTAAGCCAGGGAAGTGTTCATGGCCACTCAAGGTTTTATTTCAGCTGTTTTCCTATGTGCCTGGCATTGCTCACCGTGCTACCCCAAAGAGGATTGCAGGACTCTGTTATATTAATTCTCTTTCACATTCTCTGCAGTCATTGATGGTAATGCAAGATAAAAATAGACTGTAAAATCTGTGCCAAAACTGAAAATGCCCCAAGATTAATGTCTTGGCAGAAGGATCTATCTTTTAGTTGGTCTACAGAAATGAAGAGAAAAATAGGGCAAGGAGAGCAAGAAACCAGCACTACTGAGTTGGGAACTGCAGGTCAGACTAAAGGGAGAGAAGCAAATGCATAGGCAGTATAAACTAGGACAGGTAGCCTGGGAAGAGTTTAGAGATGAAGTTCAGTTCTGTAGGCATAAGGTGAGGAAGGCCAAGGCAAAGCTGGAACTGAACCTGGCAAGGGATGCAAAAATTACAAGGACTTCTACAGGTATGTCAACCAGTCAAAGAAGGTGTACCCCCAATAAACAATGCCGGAAAAGTGGTAACAATGGAAGGAGAAGTCTGACATGACAACTTTTTTGCCTCAGTCTTCAATGGCAACATCTCTTTCCAGACTTCTTGGGTGAGTGGGACAGCAGGATGGGGACTGGGGGAGCAAAGTCCCTTTCACTGTAAATAAAAATCAGATTCATAACTACCTGAGGAACTTGAATATACATAAGTCTAAGGGACCCAATGAGATGTATCCTGGAATCCTGGGGAAATTGGCTGATATAAGTTGCCAAGCCACTCTCCATGATAGTTGAGAAGTTGTGACAGTCAGATGAAGACTCGAAAAAGGACAATATAAGAAGGGTAGAAAGGAGGGCCCTGGGAATTGCTGGCCTAGATTTCTGACTCCAACTCTGGAGTCCCCAATATAGGAAGGACATGGATATGTTGGAGCAAGTCCAGAAGATGACCAATGATCAACCAACATGATCAGAAGCATGGAGAACCTCTCCTGTGAAGATAGGCTGAGAAAATTGAGATTGTTCAGCTTAGAAAAGAGAAGACTTTGAAGTGACCTAATTGCAGCCTTCCAGCATCTGAAGGAAGCTTAAAACAAAGATGGAGAGAGACTGTTTACAAGGACATGTGGTGAAGGGCCAAAGGGGAATGGCTTCAAACTGAAAAAGTGGGTTTAGATTAGATATTAGGAAAAAAGTCTTCTCTGTGAGGGTGGTGAGGCACTGCAGCAGGTTTTCCAGAGAAGTTATGGAACAAATACCATCCCTGAAAGTGTTCCAAGGCCAGACTGGATGAGGGTCTGAGCAATGTGGTTTAGTGGGAGACGTCCTTTCCCATTGTGGGAAGGGTGGAACTAGATTATCCTTAAGGTCTCTTCCAACCAAAGCCATTCTATGCATCTGTGATTCTTGTGTCTACCTTGCTTTTGTCTCCATCTTCCATATGTGTCAGAAGTTTTTTTAGATAGTTGGTACTGTCCAAATTCCTTTTTCATTTTAAAATATTTAACCACTTGCATGTCACAATTTTCAGCTCTCCTTTAATTTTTTTTTCTCTATTTCACTTGCCATATTATGTCAAAAGGTTGTTCTTGGTAAGTGCTGAACAAACACTGAAGAAAAGATTATGCTGTGGCTATATTTTGCAAGCAGTGTGGTAAATCCTGTTTATAGCAGCTATGTTTGTGTTCCAAGCCATCAATTAGTATAAAAACTGCCAAAACTCTTTCTTGCTTTAGAATTATTAATCCTATTTCTGGGATTTTGGCTCTGTCTCTGGGTTTATATAAAGGTGACACAGAGCTAGTAAAATGCCTGCTGATCACTGCCTATTGGGCTATCCTTACCTCTGAGTCTCTCAGAATATAGGACCATGAAGACGTATCTTGAAGGCTCTCATTTCTCATTGCAAAATGAGAAATACTTTCAGTACCTCAGTTCAATTTTCTCTTGGCTTCATTTTCAGCTTTTTCAGGCTTTCTTTAATGCTCTTGTGCTGCCAGTTCCATAGCTGTTTAATATTTCAATTTATATCAGTATGAAAAAGTGGAATATTTCCTTTCATTATTCAGCACTTGTAGATATGATTATGTGCTTTGTTTCCATAAGGAGGGAAAAATACTGTGCTGAAACTGTCCTTTTGGTGGTAACAGAAGTGTACAGGTCTTACTGCATCAGTGAAAAATGATTCTGTACGGACTTTTTGTGTACACAGAATCATTTAAAATGTGCATTTGAATTAATAAATTTTTGTGTGTATGCAAACTGTATAATTTCACAGTACGTTTTGTTTTCATTTCAAATAAATAATACGTTGTTTGCTGATAACATATTGTATGCTACTGATCATACCATTCTGATGATGGATTCCAAAGATAAAATGCTCTGTGGTTTCTGAGCTGAAAATAGTAAACACTGATGTGCTGTCCCAAGATTGTCCACACAATGGAAGTTCTTCTGATATGAAACTTTTGCAGCATTGCCTTTTATTTTCTGTATTTTTCATAACTATGTTCTAAAGTACAACTTCAAAGATATTTCTCTGTCCAAGGTCTCCTATTCACCTTCATAGGGATTGTGCACATTCAGTTTTCTTAGGGCATTGATGGATTTTCAATGGTCAGATCCTTTGTAATAAATAAGTATTGCTGGATGTACACCTCTGCTATTAATAGATTTCCTGGTATAATAAACATTTTATCTTTTTTACTGATTGCATTAGGTAGAACAAATTCATTATTTCCCTAAGTTTATGTTTATAGAAGAGAATAATTTTTCAAAATATTTTTAGAGTAGATATTATAGATAGAAATCCTGGTACAACTATTAATAAGAAGGTGTTTTTTAATTGAATTTCAAGGGTGAAATATGCCTTTCTAAATATTTGTGAAGTTTCTGAAACAAGTATTTTCTCAGTTGTATAGTTTCTGGCAACCTGTATGATAAATTAAGGATTAAGAGTAAATATCTTTTTGTCCATTTGGTTAAATAGAAATTCTACTTGGCTTACTTAAGGCATCTGTTCTGGTAATAGACCAACTTCCATGATGTAGACAGTGTATGTGAAGTTTGTCTTATAATTTATGTGTTATGGGGAGAAAAAGAAAGAGAGGAAGAAATGCAGATATGAAGTGCACATAGAGACCTGTCCACAGTCTGACAGGCTTTAGATCATGATAATATATAAGCAAACCTTTTATATTAGTGTTTTTTCCCTTATTTTTTAAAATTTCCTGATATACATGTAGTGTTACCTTTGTATCACTGAACCAGTTTTCTTAGGCAGTAAAATAGTGTTTTTGCATCATAATTGTTCCTTTCTGGAAAATGCTTTCCCAACACTTGCCAGTGTATAAACAACAGCCATAGAAATCTGCATGTTTAAGAAAAATGTTGTTGTAATGAATTTATGAATTTTTCCCATTTCTGTGATCTAGGATCTGTGAAAACGTAGATTTCACTGAAATAACCTTCATTTTTGTTGGCTTTAGTGAAAATTTTGGGCTACACTTGCTAGTCTGAAACTGGAATAGATGTCAGATATAAAACACAAACAGCTTTTTAATCTATAAAGGATTGATTTATGGTATACAACTTTTTCTTAAGGGCAGCATGTCTGCTGTTACTTAAAGGTCCATAGATCAGTGTAAATTTAGGGTCTCTGCATTTAAAGAATAAAAAATTATTAGTAGTAATTTCTGCATTAAGTAGATGTTATTTTCTTAATATACTGTATCTGTACAACATAGTGATGCTTTTTGCAGACAATTTAAGAACTGTAAGGATTGCCATTGGGTATTTTGTTTTGCTTCAGCCTGACATTGATAACATTTTTAGCCAATAATTCCTGTGTCAAACAAGTAATGGCAGAGCAGTAAGAAGTGCTCCTTCTGGAAGCACCTTTTTTCCAAGATTTGGAATGATGATTGTATTGCATTCTTGATAAGATGATAGTTTCAGAGTTCGACATATATAGCCTCATTTTTTATTTGAATCTGTTTGGCTTCAGTGTACAGACACTGGATGTTAAAACTTTATTGTTTATCAGATAATGATTATTTTACATTAAGGAAGTGAATTAATCTCACTTACATAGTCACTGGATGCACCTTATCTGCCTTCAGTTGGATTTGTATTGCACTGAGAAAGGGAGATAAAAATTGCTATCTACATATCAGAGTTTTATAGTTTACATGTTGTGACCTTAAAATGTGCAATCACGTTGTGTGGGTGCTGTTTAGGAACAGCTGTTTGTGACCAATTCAATTTCTTTAAGTGAGATAGATTACAGAAACAGCTGGCTATCACATTATTAGAGATTAAGTCTTAAAGACACTGCAATTAAAATAATTATGTTATTGTTTCTTTCTGGCTGCAGAAATGCTTCTGGGGCTATGGAGATTAGTCTTGTTCACAATGACTATATTTAGAAATGGCTGACTTGCTTAAATGGGAAAAGAAAAATATGCAACTCCAGTCTAGCTTTTATAATAGAATCATTACTTGAAATAATTTTTTCTTCTTTGTTTCCTATTTGACTGAGGAAGCTCACCACCCTTGGAGCACCTTTAAAATTCTATGCGCTGGGCAGGTGAAGAGCCATTAAAAACTACAGTTCAGGAAGCTTTGACTTTTCTCTTCTTTGACTAAAATGAACAAAATGCTCTACAGAATTTGGATTATATCATGAGGTTGTCGGTGCTATCTTCACCATCATATTGGTTTTAATTGATGTCAGACCTCAGATACTTTCCCTAACAGTCATGAGGAAGCTTACCTTAAAGCTTACATAATTGCTCAGCCACCATCCTCTTCTGTCCTACTCATGGGGATTGAGTCATCCCCCCAAAATAACCCTGCAGAGATCATGTCTCTTGCATCCTCGGAATTTTTTGGGACAGCTGTGCTGTTTGATTTTTGAGTTTAAGTGAAAATATTAGACACACACCTCTCAATATGGATGGAGGCAGTTTTCTTTACAGGGCCGGGCAATTTGCATTTCCCTTAGGAGCTTTGTCTTCAGCTCTACCTCTTGTTTTATTTTTGATACAGCCCAAGACAGCCTATGGTGTGCTTTGGAGGGAGAAGGTGCAGGAAGAGTGTTCTCACTCTGGTTCCAGATAGCAAATAAATTATTTGATTGTTCCCTGGAGAGCAAAGTGGCATGGCCTGCCAGCGAGCTTCAAGTGGCCCGCAGGACCTTGGGAGTGAGACCAGATGGGCTGGAAACCTGCCCAAGCCCTGGCTGCCGTGCGCGGGCTGCTCCCGCCAGCCTGCCTGCTGCGCCCCAGCTCCGTCCAGGGCCGTGAGGATCCTGCTCCAAGGCCGGCTCCGCAGGCAGGCCAGCGCTTGGGCCTGTTTCTAATGGGCTAAGCAGGCCCTTGGGTCTTCTGGCCATACCTAGAGCTTTCTGGAACAGTTAGGGAGAGATAAATCATTTATAGAGGGGAAAGCTGCTGCTTCTCTGGACTCGTAGGAGAGGTTGGTTCTAAAGCCCTTGTCAGTCACAAGTGATTCTGAAAAGTGCTACGTCATGATTTCCTGTCCTGAATTCTGATGTGGGGGTCTTTCTTATTAGATAGTCCGGAGCGGAAACAGAAAGCAAAAAGCCAAAAAAAAAAAACAACAAAAAAAAAAGTGTTGCCAGTAAAAGAGATGGCAAAGGCTTTTTGAATAACTATCGTAATTTTTTCAGATGCAAAATGCCAGCCTTCATTGTGTCTGTGTTACCAGGCACACTTTAGCTTGACTGTTACGTTAGAGACTGTTTGTTTGTTTGTTTGTTGCTCTGAATTGTGGCAAAAATATGGGATCAATATTTAGCTAGTGCACCTGTAATTCCTCATCTGATGAAAGTAAAATGATAAGGAATGAAAGATAATTTACCAACTGCATCTATTTTCCCTTGCCGTGTTAAAAGTCGGTCTTCCACCAAGGCCCTTCTCACAGGGCTCCCTCATATGACGTCTGGTTGTACCTGAGTTACCAAAGTGCTTTGCTTAAGTTGATGAATGTTGAGAGAGAGTGGGAAGCATTACCTTCTCCAAAACAGAGAAAAGAGCACGGATGTTGGGCTGAAAACATATATCCACATAATCTGGCTACTCCTGTCTGGCTGCCCAGCTATTTCTTTCCCACAGCAAACAAACTTTGGGAGATGGTTCTCCGTCGGTGTGCTCACAGAGAGCCAACGGGCTCTGTCACCGCTGGCCCAGACACAGCGACAGAGTGTTAGGGGGTCAGTCTGCGAGCAACGCAGGCAGTACTGACCCTGTGGGTTCTTTGCCTGGCAGAGGCTTATGCGAGCGATGGAGATTCGACAGGCAGTGGAAAGAAAGGAGGAAACAATTTCAGACGAACAGAGGGTTTATTGCAAACACCTCCTCAGCCCGAAACTGTTTGGGGGGAGAGGGGTGCGGGGGGTTTTTGTCCGAAGGATTCGGAGGGGGGACAAAGGGGGTGGCCAGCCACTGCCAGCCAACCGGGGCAGGTTGCCAGGGGATACAGGTGTAATAGAACATCGCTTGGACTAATCAGGAGAAAAATAGGAGGGATTTACAAAGGCGGGAGAAATGACAGGCAGCTAACCGTGTGTCGCATGGCTGGTGCCGGAGTCATGTGAGTTAAACAAAGGGACAATCGAGGGGTGGGGTACAGGGAACCCAACAAGTACAAAAGAATAGAAAGCCTAACCGATTAAATTAACACACTGCCACAATGGTTGTATTGGGTCTGTCTGAGGTGTTCATTTTCGCACAGCAGCCCTCACAGTGCTGTGCTTTGCACTGGTCCCTAGAAAGGTGTTGATAAAAATTGGTGTTTTGGCTACTGCTGAACAGAACTGGCACAGCATCAGTGATGAGTCTCAACATTCCCCGTCCCCCATATCAAGGGGCTGAGGGTGGGTAAAGATCCTGGGAGGGGATACAACCAGGCCAGCTGACCCCAAATTAACCAAAGGGATATTCCATACCATATAACATCAGTTCAGATATAAAAGCTTAGAGAGGGAAGATAAATGGGGGAGTATTTGTTATTTATAATGTTTACTTTCTCAGACAACCACTCCGCATGCTTAAGCCCTGCTTGCTGGAAAGTGTCTGAACATCACTTGTTGATGGCAGGTAGTGAATAAACTTTTCTTTCCTCTTTGCTTATATGCACACAAAATTTTGCTCTCACTTTAGTAAACTGCTTTATCTCAAACTGTGGGTTGTTTTCCATTTTATTTTCTCTCTTCTGTCCAGTTGGGAAGAGGAGCAGTAGACTGGCTTGAAGGGCATCTAGTGTCCAAACCACCAGAATGGTGTATACAAAATAGATAAAGAAACAGCTTAAATAACTGTGACACCAAGTCAAATGATTAAACACCAAAATTTCAGAAGCGCAGTCAAAAAGAGCAGTATTTAATGATGGAGTCAAAGCACATGAGAAATAAATGCTGGTTCCACAAGTCACAACAAAATTGCATGGAAATACAGTAGTAGAGCTGTTCCTAAAATTCTGCTGCTATTTCTGAGGATAGGGAACAGTTTTGCTCCAATTAGGCTAAAATGAAGTAGATGCCTAAGATAGTATGGTGAAAACTGTGGGTATGTTCTGTAATTATCCAAGGATAGTCATATTAAATAATTATTGAAGTAAACAGAGGAAAATATTTGAAGTGCTCCTGTGCAAGAAGCCACATAACATATGGCAGTCATCACCAAAGCACAGTTGAATGACTGTAGGAGGACTGTGAACAGCACATTTTGTGTCCTTCTAGGATAACATATTTTCTTTATATATATTCAGTCCTTTGGGTTTTTAGGGGACTTTGAGCCTGAATATCTAGCAGAGAGTGAGAGGTGAAAAGTCTTAGAGGCAGGCAGAAGGGTGCAGGTGCATCATTTGCCATGAAGTGTTCAAAGGCTTATTAGCACCAGTGTGGGTAAGCTGGGGTATAGCACATATGTGCTGTACAGTGGGTTCATAGGGAGAAACCTGAGTCTTAATGCAGGCCTCAACTGATATACATGCGTCCTACAACACAGAAAAAGTTAGACTGAACATGATATTGCCCTGCTGTGATCAAGGACCTCATAAGTTTTAGTGCATCTTTTTCGTTGTACTATATAGCATGCAGAAGCATTCTGTAGGAATGTAAGGAATTTGGAACTGTCAGGATCCTTGAAGGTGGTTGAGTATCCGTCTAATAAACTATGTAAACTAGATGTCCATCGCTTCAGTACTACTGCATTTATTGCACTGAGATTTGTCCTTGCAGATTTTTTTTTAAGCCAGTAAGTGTGCGGTTTTTACAGAATGGCTTTCAGTATAAACAGAACAACTGCAATATTTATACTGAGACTGGTGTTAAATGTAACGGGGCTTCATGTTGTCTCTCTTTCCACCAGTCGATCTCCTTCAGCAATGTGTCCAGTAGATTTACAGTTGTGTGTCATTCACTGTTTACCCACCTCACCCACTCCTGCACGTCTGTAAACCTGCTTCAGATCCCAGCCTGCTGTGGCCTCATTCCCTCTCCAGGCAGGTACAGGCTGCTGCTGAGGTGGTGTGTGTGCTGAGCAGCTCACTGACCCTGGCAGTGACCTCGGTGGGGATGTCTTGTCTCTGTGAGCAACATCTCCTGTCCGGTTTTCTGTTCCTGAATAACCAAAGCTTGGATTCAAACCTAGGTGTCCTTTTAGGCACCAAAAACTCCTTCAACAAAAATACTCATTTTGTCTTACATATAGGTAGCTTTTAAGAAGAGATTTTTTTCAGTGCTATTAAACACAGTCTGTTTCCTCAGAGAGCATAGATGCAGGGGTCTGAAGAAAATCTCTTTTTGATTATTTGGTAGTCTTTTGTGACACATGGAAGACTCAGTTTAAAAATGGGAATCGTATCATCTGCTCAAAAGAAAAGAAAACATGAATGAAAACGCAAGGGAGCAGCACTTCACTTACCTTAAAAATGTTAATAGTCCTCTCTTGTTGGGTTCACCTCATTACAGATTAAGTTTATATTCTTTTTGATTTATGTTGGTTACTTTGGAAATAGACTTTTATGTATTGCCTTCCTTTTAGGCAGAAATCTTTCCTCCACCAGGTAAAACTTGAATTCTATTTTTCTGCAAATGCCGACAAGATAGGAAGTAGTTCATACTCAGGTGAGCCATTTTGCTCTTTATCCATGATATCATGGTGCTCTTGCAAATCTAAAATAGTATTTTAAAGCATGCTTATAATAAAGGAAAAACTGCTCAGAACTCTTTGTGCAGTGACCTGTTGCCTTTGGCAAACCTAATTAAAAAAGGCTGTGAATGTCTTTTGTTGAGAGGCTCTCTTTTCTTTCAAAAGAACATGTTAATCAAGATGTGATGCTACTCATTTTTTGGCAGAACTCTCTTTAGATGTTCCTGGCGTTGAAAGGGTTTTCCTGCTTTAATAATTTGCAGGTTTTTGAAGGTTTTTCTCATCTCAGTTAGATGGAATGTCAGACATAATTCTTTTAACTAACTGGTTGGTTAGAATAAAAAACCATTTTGTTTTCAACCTTTAATTTTAAACTGTTATTTAAACCTGTATTTTAAACTGTTGTAAACAGAAAAAGCTAAGTCCAACTGTTTTCAAGTAAAAATATTCCTGTTTTGTTTTAACTCTTAAAGCAGAACATTTTAATAAAACTGTTCCCATTCCCTTGAAATCTAAATGTTGATTGTAGCACACAGAACAAAGGATTCTCAAGAAGAGTTTTAGTTTAGACTGTCTGATTTAAGTTAGGGTAGTCTATGCTGAGAATTTCTGGTGATGGGGTACTAAGTAAGGCACAAGTAATTCTAGGTCACTGGGTTTGGCACTATATGTGGCAGTGATTTCAGAGAAGCCTTCTCCAAATGTGCCTCTGGAACTACTGCCATGTGGTTACTTATTCCTTATTTAGGAATAATACTTAGGATACAAGGCAAGGAATAAATGATAGTTGAACTCTCGTGTATAAGACAGGTAGAAAACCTGTTTCAATTTCATGTTGTAGGTCTACTTTTTATAAATTAATGGAGATTAGGGCCAAGCAAAAATAAATAAAGGAAACCCAAAAGACTTCTAAAAATGACTTCTAATAATTATCACTAAGCATTCTCTGCATCACTACAGAAAATTTAACAATACGAACACAGAGGTAAATTCTATTAAGATCTTTCTGTTGTAGCATTTAGTAACCATAGTAATTATCAGAATGTGAATTCCCTCATCATCATAGTACACTATACTGGCAGTAGTATGATAGTAGTTGTTGGCAGCTGCTGTTCAAACACCCAGAATATGAGCAGGGAGCTGGTGAAGGTCAGTTATTCTATAGCTAATAACATTGCCAAGTCACCAAGCTTTGTGCTACAATTGAATAGATATGACAGTGGTTTCAGAGAAGTCTTTTCAGTCTCCTCAAGACATGTCTCTGGAACCATGGCACAAGCCATGTAGACACAGAAGCAGCATATGTCCAAGAGGGAGGCAGTAGGTTGCCATAGTGAATGTAAATGCCGAATGGATGTTTACCCTCAACTAAGCTGCTTTAATGTTTCTACTCATTATAGAAGTTCTAAATGTCTTTCCATAAACAGTTACAACATGATTGTTCTTTGTCTTCATATTAAATCAGATTTTAAAGACTGTGTTCTATAGGTTTTGACCATTCTCGTGTATTGGGATGAATTACTGGTGTATTTTTTTCCAGTGACTGAGCTGTGTGATTTCCACTACAGTGAATGATGCAGATCTTTAGCCCTGATAGAAAGAACATGGAACAGCTGTCACTACATAGCTGGGTCTGTGCTCCATGGTTCCTGCCAAGACCAGAGGAACAAAACTGTTGAATTTATGCCTGTTACCCATGACCCAGCTGAGGTTAAAAGTGCTGCCAGTGATTGTGCTAGTAGCAGGGAGCTGATGTGACAAAGGAGTTGTCATAGAAACTCCAAGGGATGAAAATTCTAACTATGTTTTCACACTCAAATTTAAATTTCTGATCAGGCTTCCTGGTTAGATTTGACCTTTGGAACAACCTTTGGAAAAACCTCTCTGTTTTACTGTACAGGGGAGCTACAGCTCTAGGTTCTTTCATATCTCCTGTAATATTGTTTCACCTTTGAATTGTGGGTAACATGATGTGTGCTGCTGTCAAGGTTCCCTGAAAACATCACAAACAAAAAAATCAAAAATACCTTGCGTAATGACTGCATATCCTGCCTTCCTACCTTTTCATTGTCCTTTTGTATCAATGTCTATTGTGTTTTACATAAAAATGTTTCTGAAAACCAAGCACTTGACTACGAAGAGTAGGACAGCACATTTTTTTCATAGTTTTGTAAATTTATCATGTCCGTTGCTTTTCCAGTGTGAAGGGTCGGGGTTTAGAGGAGAGAGAGCATTACAACAAAAGAAACAAATGCTACTTCAGTTCTGAAATACTTGGTTTGGTTCAGCTTCAGTTGTTCTCACAGCCTCATATCCAGCTGCATGGAAACTGATAAGCATTCAAATTAAACACAAATACAGATTCTATTCTTCAGTATCCTTCCTTGAGTCTCTCATCTGTTTTCAGTGGTTCTGTGTCTAGGGGTGTATTTTTTTGTTCTTGTTGGTTTTTGATTTTTAATAAAATATTTAGCCTTCTTTGTTCTTTATTTCCAGAGCAAATCTAAATAATTTCATCTTGAGGCACTTGTCTGACAAGGCATTCATGTCCCACTTTTTACTGGGCTGTTTTAAAATCTTACCCCCAAAGAATCCAAGTATTTACTACAGTTAGACTTTCTTTGTTTTGTTCTGGTGTGGTCCTGAAGGTGTTCTGGCTTTGAGAGATCTGTCAAGGTTAAATAAAGGAAGAGTGATTTTCAGGCATTATGTTGTACTATTTCTGAAGACACTGTGTGAATGTTTTTGTTTGTCAGCTTTCTAACTGCTTTTGAAATCTCTCTTCGTGTTTGTCCTGAGCAGCTATATTAAAAGCCTGAGATAAACTGCATTACAATGAAATATTGGCAAGATGGAATACTGGAAGCAAGAACAAATTAAAAGAAAAATTTCAGTGTTTCTTGGGATAATGTTCACCTTGTAAAATTTTGCTTCTCTTTTGTCACTTCAAACTGAATGTGCTGGTTACAAAAGCTCCCTTAAACTTTCAAGCCTGGTTAAATCATTTGAGAGTGCTAGCTTGAAGAATTTGGTTATGAAAATGAATGACTATCTACAGATGGACAAAAAGATTTTGTGATGCAGATGTTCGTCTTTCACTGCCTTTCACTGTTGTCTCTGCTGTATTTCAAGGGTACAGATGATAAAGAAATTTTGCTCTTTACTGAGTATCACTGGAGTGTCTTCAATCTTTTGGGGAAATGGAAATCTCTGCTTTCAGTAGAGGAATGTTTGATGCTTTGAATAGAAGTGGGACTCTAAAATTACTAATGGGACTCTTTTGTGAATTACCTGTATTTATGTAGATAGCATAGACATGAGCTAAATCACATCTCCTTAACACTGTGACTTGACACAGATTCTCAGATGAATGTGCACATAACTGCATAAAATAAAAGAAAGACTTTACTGGGATGCAGAAGGAAAACTACAGTGAAAGTAGAGGTGGTAGAATGAATTAACTCACCTCAGCCTTTACACCCTGCAGGCTCATCATAGAAACAGTTGCAAAATAGGAATATCAAAACTTAATATTGTAGATGGTATTGTAGAGTTGAAACCTGGAAATCATTTAATCTCAAAGGTACTTTGAATTCTTCTTTGTTAATCCAAAGCAACAAAATATTCTGTTAGCCAGCCTCAATTGAAGATCTGCAAGCTGCCTCACAAGCCTTTTGTTTTCTCTTGATCCCACTAAAGCTGAAAATGGAATGAAAACAGCCATTATTTTGTATTTAAGCTTTTAATTTGTAGTCCCAAGGTGCAGAGGAAGATAAGAAAAAAGGAAGATATTGGGAGTGCCCAGGAGGTTTGTTTGAGTTTTGGGATTTACTGATTCATAGATACAAACATAGTTGTAATTGTCAGCTGTGTGAACTGATGTTTTAATATCCATTTTGAGGACTCTAAATTAACACTTCACATTTTTTCATATGAGCAGCTTTGTAAACAAACATTTTTTCCATATTTACTTGAGCTACATAAACACAGTGAAAAGCTCTTTGAGGCTGCTTGAGTCTCACAGTCCAGAATAAAAATATTGGGTTTTTTTCTGTGTAAAGGTTATTTTGCCAACATTTTGTAATTAGGTGAGTCCATTGCCTTTTTCTTCAAAATAAACTCATCTGAAGAATCTCAGTTTTATTAGTAGATTTTATCCCTAGTTCTTAATCAAAATATTTTCTCTGTCTCAGCAATACACAGTTCTTTTCAAAACAGATATTGAAGTCTGACTACAGATCAAGGTTCTTTACATTTTTCAAACCTAATTTTTGTTGGAGTATGGGAAAAACTGGTGTCAAGGTCATCATAAGTGCAGCTTTTGCATTTCTCCTAACTTTATGGATGTCTTCTTGGAATAGCTTTCCCATGATTATATATTCAGCTGTGATAGCAAATTAGCAGTTTGTGGAAGTTTCCTTTTCTTAGGCCATCAGGAAGCCAGCTCTTTGTCTTTTCAGTGTTTATAGAAAGGTGAAATGTGTCTAAAGTGCATAGAATATTTCAATCTTGTCAAAAGGTTGAAAATATAAAATATAATTTCATTTGTTTTTGAGAAACTCTTTAATGTCATGAATTTCTGGCATGCCTAAAATTTTTCCTTGAATTTTTTCATTGCAATTAGCTTGTGTTTCTGGCTAACATTGGGAAAATAAATGAGTCAGATGAGTGTGCTCGTGGTGATGAGTCAAGATTACTGTCTGGAATGCAGACTCAAGAGAGCAGGAGGATAGTGGTGATTTCAGAATGGTTATTAATGTGTTAATGAGTGAAAATCACAACAACTCATTTTGTCTAAAACACTAAATACCTGTCAGATAGTAATCTATTTTTGTTTTTATGCCACTTGGGCAGAATTGGACGTGTTAGTATCAATGTGCTCTTTATGCCTCCCATATTCTTTTATGATATTTCATTCCTCATAGAGAATTGAAAACTGGGGCAAAAAGCATTATATGCTGCTATAAATGATTGATTTCTCAGTCCTGGAAACCCAGAAGTGATCATTTGTCAATTTCAAAGTGCAAAAATAGCTGAATTTGCAAGTTATATTTTAATATTGCTGCCATTTTGTATGGCACTCAGGTTCCTTTAAATAATACCTTTCCTTTTGGATCTAAATGTGGGATTCCAGTAAATTCTCTATTTGCAAGGTTATCCTGATGAAAAATGAATCCCTGCATGCATTAATATATGCATGTGAATGTGTCAGTGGAGATAGTTGTGAGCTTCTTTCACCTGCATTAAAGATCCTATGTAAAGTGCATAATAAAGAATAAACTATTCTTTAGTATACAAATAAGAATGCAGGTGAATTTTTTTGTTTTTTCCCAATACTATGAAAAAGATAATTTCAAAATTTAAGATTGCATGAATACGTAGCTCATCTCCTGTATTTATACAATTGATCTGCACACTTTGAATTTCACTTTGCAGTAATTAATTCACTGAAGACCAGTGTGTGTAAATGTGAGGAATATTTTCCACTTCCTAAATGTGGTATCAAGAAAGCAATTTTTTTTTTAGAAACATCGTTTGTAGACACATATTTTTTCTATATTGGTAAAACTCAATATGAAAATATTTTCTGACATATAACTTCTATGCCTGTTTTGATAGTATAACTAGAAGTGGTTTTGCTTTTACTTACTTGAATGGAGGTGTGGAATCTCCAAGCTTAGAGGTATTCAAAACTTGACTCAAGAAGGCTTTGAGCAAATTAGTTTATGTTGAAATTTGATCTGACATCATAGCTGTCCCAGCTTTGGGTAAGGGTTTACTAATCCTCCAGACCCTCCCTTCCAAACTTTGTATGACTGCTGAAAGAAGAAAAAAAGAGAAAAAAAAAAAAAGGCTTATAAGGAGTTTGAAAGGTTGCTCTGTGTTTACATTAAAGAGATTTTAGCTTCTTTCATGCCCTTTTTGGGCAAATATACAAATCCTCGGGTTTAAAATGTACTGCAAAGGAAAGTAAGTATTATTATTTCTAAGTTATTTTGTGATAGTTTTCTAAGAAAGTAAGTCTTGCCTTTGGTGACACTGGGTAAGCATAATCTCTTTGTAACAAATACAATTATTGAAATTTAATCACTCTTGATTTCCATCCATGCAGCCATCCAAGGTACCATGTAGAAACCTGTGTGGCACTGTCTCAGTGATTTATTCCTATTTCTGTGGTACTCGAAACAAAACTCTGAAAGAAGATGGTTTGTTCAGGTAATATAGGAAGGCTCTGAAAAACAACTGTGAATTTTATCTCAATAAAGTTTCCTTTCTAAAATTAGTGACCAAATGTGCTACATAGGAACACAGAATGCATTGAAAATGTTTTCTGATGTTTTTGTCATTGGAACAAACATGTAATATACAGTCTCAACATTTAGCTGAGACTGTATAAGACATGTTTGGAGTTTGGCATTGCAAGGATTTCAAAAGATGTGGCCTCAGGTGTCTGTGGGCCGTAGTGGGAGACATACAACAAGATTTTATTCTTTAAAAGCTGCAGGTGAGCAAAAAAGTACATTGATAGATACAACTTAACAAAAAGTGAGGTGCAATAAAGTCCAAACTCCTTTGTTGACCTAAGAGGTGAAGGAAGCACACTCTGTGGGAAAATGTCAAGTGCTTATTTGAGTCACCACACTGAATCTGGGTCCTGGAGAATTAAACAGGTCTAAGTTTCTGTTCTGTGCCACTTGAAGTAGATAAATGAGTCTCTCATGAGAAATGAAGTGCCCCTGAGAGACGGGAGACACAGAGGCAGGGATCCTGCAGAGAGTGATCTTCAGATAACCCTGCTGGGCGATGCTGTGATGACAAAGGAAAGCAGCAGATGTATTGCAGGTGTCCTGGAAGTGGAAAACCAAGTTAGTAGATGCAATTTCATGCATTTCACTTTTCTGCAGGTTGAGTTGGAGACATGAACTTACAAGTAATATCATAGATTCAAGCTCACTTGAACTGTCAGCAAAGGTCAACGTGCACACAACTGCAATGCTGTTGGCAATGCATCTGTGAAACTGATTCCAGCTGAGGAGGAGAGGTGGACTGAAGAGTCAGGGATGTTCTTATAAGGAGTATGTCTCAGTGCCATGAGTTGCTCAGATCCTGCATACCAGTACTACCCAGACAGCATAGGATAAAAAGAAATTAAATTTGAGTTAAAAGGACAAAATAATGGTATTGACAAATCCCAGTAAAATAGGGCATGTAGGAAGACATATCTCAAACCAAGTGTAGGTTTCATGAGGAGAAAGACTATTTACTATTTCATATGATGAAAGGAAAGAAATTGCATGCTACTTTTAGGTAAAATGAACAGTCAGCACAGGGTCTGCTAAGATTGAAGCCCAGTTCTTTTGTGTGTGCCTACTTAAGGCTATAATACAAAGTAGCTGTCTGTGCACATTGTGTCTGTTATTAAGAAAGGTCTCTGTTAATGAAAATTTTCAAACTTCTGATACAGCATTTCACTTTCTCCTTAGGAATCCCGTTATATTATTATATTAATGATAGAAAAAAAAATTAGTGGAAATGTCCTTGTGAACACTTAAAGAACTAGAGAGTCCATTTGTTACTGTGTATATACTTCTTGATGAAGAGATATATGCTCAAGTTATTACTTTTACAAGACAAATCCCTAAAATTCAAGAAAAGCAATGATGCAACACAGATAAAGTGCATAAATTTAATGGAATTGCCAAAACTATATTCGGGAGATATTGTCCTTAGTATAAAACTTGATTAATTCGGTAAATGAATAGAGGGTTGTACTCACTTCATTGAGCAGGAGGCAAAATTACAGAAAAAAGTCCTTGTGAAACTGGGTCAGTGGAGCCTTATGAAGATTAAAAATGAACAATAGAGCTGAATTAAAAGGAGCCTTAGTACTTAGTTTCAGATTGTGATATTTACAACTTAATTTCTGCTTCAACTCTTCATTTCTGACTATCTGACAACAGGGACTTAAGACATGCAAAGGTGTCTTGGAGACAGGATTTCTGAAATAACTTAGAGGTCCATGAAAACTATGGGGGGCATGATTTAAAAAAAACCCAAAAAAAACAAAACCGCTGATCTTGAGACAACTGAAACTTTACTAGTTTTTAAAATAAATTTACTAACTGTTAATCATAGTGGACTAAATCACAGAGTCAGAATCAGGCAGTTGGAAAAGACCTTTAAGATCATTGAGTCCGACTGTGTGTGTGACACTGCCAAGTGCAGCACCAAACCGTGTCCCTAACTGCCACATCTGCACATCTCTAAAATGCCTTTGGGGATGGTGACTCAAACACTTCCTTGGGCAGCCCCTTCCAATGCTTAGCAACCCTTTGGGTGAAGAAATTTTTCTTACTGTCCAATCTAAACCTCCCCTGGTGCAACTGAAATCTCTCCTGTTGAAACTGAAGGCTGGAATGGGAGAAGTAACTAGAAAGTGTTTAAGCAGTGAAGGTAATTAGGAGGAGAATTACAGAAACAACAAAGCCAGTGAGTCACCTGCTGCTTTCTGTGCAGTCATATTTGGTGCCAGAGCACGGCTGGCTGCACGTTAGTCCAGCATATCAGTCTCATCTTCCCAGTTCTGTTCACTAATACTTAGAAACCCAGATACAGGCGGATAAAAACAAGGGAAGAGAAAACTCCCAGGGTATGGGGAGGAGGTGCTTCACTAAGGGAGACCCAGGAGGCTGTTCCTGCCATCAGTCAGAGCTGGAGCCCTGCCTGAAGGTGCCTGTGTGGAGCCTGCCGGGGTGGGCAGCTCTGCCCTCTCCCAGCCGTGTCCACCAGCCCTGCTGTGTTGGGTCAGCTCTGGGCCACAGGCACTGAGCTTTTTCGGGGTACCTGGGTCAAGTACAGTTCTTTGTGTGTCGGTGAGTCAGAAGCTGCTTACTGGGTTTGCTGTTCAGCACTTGGGTAGAAGCTATGTTTAAAAATATATCAAATAACTGCAGAGAAGCAGGTTTAAACAAGCCAGTTTTGGCACAAGAAAAGACTTACTGAAAACTTAGGAAGAAAAAAAAATTGGGAGAAGTGCAGTTCTGAAACTTTTTTTTAATGAGGGAAGGGACAAAAGAGTTCAAGATGTGTTTGTACAAGAGTCTTGGGCACATGGTGTGACTCTTGGGAATAGTCAGGGCCAGAAGTTGGACTCAATGATCCTTGTGCATCTCTTCCAACTCAGGATATTCTGTGATTCTGTGAAAAGCTCAAGCTTTTGAGGTGGTGCTTGATAATAAGAAGCTGGACTTGATCTTACAGTGGCTTCCTTCCATCCCTGTGACCTTTGCAACCTACATGTGAAGACATGCTGTGCACAATGACTACTGGAGCAACCAAGCTGATAAAATAAATCATTAGTTTTTCACTGCCTCTGTGGTGGCTGGAGAGAGTTTGTTCCATAGGAGAGCCCAGCTGTGGGAGTGTATCTGTTCTTCTGCCCAGTTGTGGACTTGGAGGCACCTAAATGTGGTGTATGAAAGGACAGGTAGCTTTTACTTAGAAATTTTTTATGCATAACTGATCCCAGAAGTGAGAGGCTTTTTAAAATCATCCTAATTTCAAAACCTTCTGATGGAAATAAAAGGTCATGACTTTTTAAATAATCATATTTTGTTTGCCTAAATGCTGATTCTTTTACCTGTTTGCTGTCTCTGCAACCTAGCTGCCGGAGAAGATGCTTGGTGGATTGTGGCTTTCGTTGTTGCTTCTCCTCCAAGAGGTGACAAAATGCTGGTTTATATGGAGGCAGATGTTGCAGCCATTGGAACTGCTACCTGAGGAGTTTGTGCGGAGCAGTGCTAAAGAAGAGAAAATGTGAAATAAAGATCCTTTTCTAAGATGTTTTTCTGCTTTAGAAAAGCAGATTGTAGGGAGTGCCTGGTTTGTTTTCTCTTAACAGAGCTATGCTTTAGCTTCTCATACTTCTCTGTGCCTATTGTCCTGGACGACAATCCCCATTTTTCAGTTTAATGAGCACTAAAAGTCCGGCCAATTTTGTTTAAAGAAAGAAAAGCTTGAAAATATATTTCATGTAAAGAGTGCAGGTTTGATATGAGTTACTTTATACTGACAAACTATTCTCTGTGAGTGTGGATAGGTAAATGTTTTATGCACTTAGCTATTCATTATTTTAATATAAGTTTTTACTTCAGTTTCTGAAGTTCTTTTTCTCTTTTACCTTTCCCATTGCTAGATGGAAGAATGTACGGTAACTCTGTAATATAATTATTTGGGTTTACAGTACCACTGTAGTTCCAGATACATACAGTCATAAATGCATATTACATGTTACCATTTTCAAGAGAAATAAGTGAATTTTGAGGACGTTATGGTGTTCCTTTTAGACAAAGGCAATAGCTCTCCTCAACCTGATTCCATTAATGGTGTTATGGTAATCTGATCATCAGACTGCCAAGGGAAAAGAGTCTTACAGACATGTTATGTGGGAACTAATGAGTAAGAAACTTCAGGGGATTAAGTTGCTTTTACAATTACAGGTAATTACAATGAATGAATTAATTATAATTAATTAGCTACATAATTGGGATTCACGGACATGACAGTAATATGGTTATTTGTAAAACAAGCACACAAAATAATCTTCTCCCCAAATCCATTTTAAAATCTGGAAATGATTTGGTTGGTATTATTAAGATTATACCCAGGCTTAATTTCTACCTTTAATCTCCAGTGTCCTCAAAGTATTAGAGGCTTTTTGATACACTGTGATCTCCCACACTGTAAGGTTAGAAAAATGCTGTCATGCTCATTTCATGTTTATGTAAGGCCACAGATGCTCATAGTTAGCCAGATATTTCCTTGTTTCTAGAAATTCTTTGGTGAAGTTAGATAAACTGAACAGAGCTCAGTTACGAAGGAATTGAACATGGTGTATCTTAGACTGCAGTATTTGCAATTCACAACACTCTCCTTAGGTATCCATGAGGAACTGTGATGTTATTGCACTGTAGTACAGAATTCTGTAGGGGCTTTACAATGCTGAACCTGATTCTTACCAGACTAATTCTGCAGTTTCCAATTACAATATCAATAGCATTTAAGGCCTGTTGCTACTGCTAAGTAGTTACCTGAAGCTAATAACTAAATACCAAATGTGAGTTTCAGCATACTGAATTTACCTATTGATCCTATTAAAAGGATATAAAAATTTACCAAAAACGGAATATAGTGTGGACTACCTTTTGGACAATTTCCTATCTTGTGCTGCTGAAGAGTATCTGATGGTCTTTTAATAGTGGGTTGCTGGTTTATTAATGAAAAGCATTCTTTCTCTTGATTTTCTGTCATTGAATCAGAGAATGGTTTGGGTTGGAAGAGACCTTTAAAGACAGTCTAGTCTTTCTGCCATGGATAGGGGCCCTCTCCACTAGACCAGGTTGCTCAAAGCCCTATTCAAACTGGTTCTTAGTCTCACCCAGGGACCTTGCAAGCCTCACCCTCCACACTGCATGGGGCAACTGCTGCTGCTGCTGCTGGCATGGGCTTCCTGCTGCTTCCCAAACTAATGCTTTGCTCTGCTAACTGTATTGAACAGCTGGAAGTTTATAATAAGATCCAGCTGAAAGAGTGTAACTTCTAAAGTCAGCAATAATATGACATTGTTATTAATAACAGCTCGTTCTCAAAGGTGTTCTTGCTCCTTTTCCAACAAAGAGAGAAAACTTTCAAAAATATACTTATTTCCAGATTTATCAACCAAATCTTTGTCATAACTGTATACTACTCTCATTTGTGTATAAGAAGAAAAATAAATATTATGAATCTTTGTGGTAAAGAACAAGTGACTGCAAATAATAGTGTCTTTTCCAATGAGGGGCACCAGGTATTTTCTGCTTTTACATTTGCTGGTACTCATTCTCATATATAATGAGTAATTTATAGAGGGAAATAATTGTGTTTAGGATATTTTGTTATAGTGATTTTCAAAGAATTTATCTCTTTTTATTGTAAAATTCAATAAGAAGGATGTTAAACAACAACAGCTTTCTCATGAATCTGTAATCTGAAACTCTAATAGAATGTTGCCAAATGTCGGGTTTTTAATCTTTTATACATCAGAATCCCTTTTCTTCCTCTTCCATTGAAACATCTCCCTAGAATGAAATGAAATGTTTTAAATGCTGCAAGTAGAGATCGTGCATCTATGCTACACATACAGCACCCCAAAAAAGTGACATTTTTTTGTTTACATCTATACTGAGTACCCTGTGATATACCAGTAGAAACTCATTTCAATACTCAGTTATTTTATCTTGCCTCTGGGAGCCTGGATTGTGGTCCAACATGCTCATTAATTTCTGATGCTTTTATGGTTCCTTCAGCCTGGTGGAACTTAGTGGTTGAGAGGTGCTTTATGAAATACTGTTTTTGTTGTTTAAAAGCCAAACTTCTAATATGTATTAATAAATAATAAGCAGGGTAGTGAAAGCAGAATATGAAAATAAGAGTTTCTTGAGCTATGGTACTGTTATTTGGATAAAAATATTTTTCAACATTTATATTTAATGCTCTAGAAAAAAAAATGGGAAAACAAAAGTTGGAAGTTAAATGTAAGTGTCTCACAACTGTAGTCCTAGCATCTGTTCAACACAGTTTCAGACTTCAAATTATGGATTTCTGGTTTTTTTTCTTGCCTAGATTTGGCCCTGTAGAGAAAATTGCTGCAACTTCATCCAGCTGTTATTCCAGAAATAGATAAATTCCTTCCCATTTGTTGAGCAAATGTCAAATTTACAGAGATCTAGGCTCATTTCACAGTGTATGTAAATCTGCAAAGAACTATTTTGACTTCTACTACCAAATAAATATTTTTTCTTAACATACATGAAAATTATTTTGTTCAGACAACAATACTTCGGCAATTCTATTGGTTGTATACTTACACTAAGTTATAGTTCACAGGTGTTGCCTTACTGGAGAGAGATAAAAAGGGTTTTGCAGCAGATCAGTGGGAAGTTTGTGCAGCAGTAGGAAATAGCAGATCTCTGGTCTGAAACTCCTTGTGCTATGCAGTAACCCTTTCTCTCTGTGTAAGAATGAGGGATGCTAGAAGGAATCTAGTGCCTACAGGCAAAGCAGATTATTTGATGTGTTAAAAAAACATCAGTTCGGGAAAACAAGACATGGAATTTACCTCTGCAAAGATTATCTCAGATATTTCTCTCCTACTGTTAGTCTCTTAGTTTACCTTCTGGCATACAGTAATATCTACTGAAGATTTTATCCCAAGATGTCAGTAGTAGTACTTGTCTCGTGTTTTAAAGATTAACCAACTCAAATCCCTGAATATATTTGGCATGTTAATTTTTTGAGCCATGTAAAATTGCTAAATTTTGTTCCAAGTATTTTTTCAAATAATTTTATCAAAATGTAGGAAGACATGAATTCTTTTTTTCCTTCAAAAACCATTTTATTATCTTGAAATTCTAAGATGATGTTTGAATAGGATTATTTAAAAGGAAAATTAGACTGATACAGTCTTTCAGATGTTAATCCTACAAAAGCTATTGCCTTTGAAGTTCTTCCTGAGTGAAATCTCACCTCTTCCTAACAGAATATTTGTTTTAAAAGATACGTCATTTCATATCAAGCATTCTAAAGGTGAACTTCTTTGTTATTTTTAACTGCCAAGTTTTTCCAAGTCCTTCTCCATAGTATGAGAGTTTCTAACCTTAAGGCAAGATGGAGACGGATGCCTTTGAATGAGTAAGTAGGAACGGGGACTTAAATGTTCCTGCGTGATCCTGCCAAGTGTATAACCTTATGCAGTTAGATAAGTCTGGGAGCCTCGAGGAAACATTAGTGTGTGGTGAAAGTTAAACTGATGCCCTGGCTGCTCTCCCTAGGCGAGGTTCCCAAAGGAGGGGCAGTGCTGGAGGGCTTTGCAGAGCCAGCCCCATGCCCGCAGTGTGGGATCCTGCCTGAAGCAGGCACCCCTGCACCTGGGCTTTCAGCAGGGTGTGTGCGAAAGCTTCACAGCTGAAGGTCTCCTCCCTTAGCAGGCAATGCTGAGACACAGTGTGACACGTTCCTGCCTCTGTGAGCGACGAGGCGCTTGATCCAGCCACGCTCAGGCTCGGCAGGAGCCGCTCTGCTCAGGGCTGCAGCACAGAGGGGGCTCTTTGCCTGTGCGATGACAGGTGAGCTTTAACTCTGTAAGAGGCAGCAGTTGGGAAGTCCTAATGAGCAGGGAGCTCACCTAGAGAGTGTGTGAATCAAGAGCTCTCGTTTGTTGCAGTGGCAGATGTTGTTTCTGCAAGCAGCAGACGTGATTACTGTCAGATGGCCTTAAGATGTGACAAATCTCCCTGGAAATTTGTCATGCTTGACCCCAAGCAAAGACAAACTAAGGCTTGTCAAATAGGGATAGCCTACAGATGTGTTGGCTGCTTATCATCCAGAATCACAGAGAGTTTTTTATTAAAAACAGAGAAGAATGAGAAGCAGTTCAATCATTTTGAATCTGAAATGCTCAGTCAGACTTAATTGTCTTCAGTTGTAATAAACCTGTGGAAAAAATGTGATTTTTAGGAATATAATTGCATGGGGTTTTGTTTCAGGAAAGGGATTTTATTACTTGGTGTTTCAAAAGGAAAAAAAGTTACAAATTCATTGAAATTCACCTGGCTGGTAAGTTTTGTATAGTCCTTTTTTAGAATTTCCTGAGAACTCTATGTTTTAACGTACAGTTTTTTGCCTGGGAAAACCTCTATATCCCTAATTCTAGCTGCAGGTGGTTTAATAAGAGAAACTTCATATCTGCTGAGTGGTGTTGAAGATTCTGGCCACATGTTTGAAAAAGATGGTTGAGATATGGTGCACCTGTTTCTGGTTACATACCCATACTTGGAGGGGAAAAAAAATTAATGTGCGTCAAAGAGAATGTGGAGTTATTGTTATTCCTTCTAACTCACATGAGTAACTTTAGTCTAGAAGGTCAGAAGTGGCATACCATTTTTTAAACTACTGTGACACCTGACAAGCTTTTATGGGCTTAGTTCTGGTCAGTTGTTAGTGTGGTGCCTGTGGTCCTGAACTCTTCATAGTCGCATGGAGGGCACTAAGTCAAGTAAGCTCTCCTTCTTTAAAACAAACAAACAAAATCCCCCAAACAAAACAAACTAACAAACCAAAACCAAAAGGGCAGAAGGATGGGTAAGGGAGACACATTAATCAAAAAGCTTGAGGAGCCTGCACAATGATGAGAAGAGTGATGCATTTTGAATCTGGTAAAACGGTAGTCCTCCTTCATTTCTTCTCTTTAACCTGTAATTGCCAAACTGAGATGAAGAGCACATGTTTTCAGGCAGGGAGTAGATGCTGTGTTTTCAAGGGAGACTGCTCTGCTTCCTCAAGCCATGTCACAATATTATATTTTTGTGTTACCTCAAAATCTTCTTTAAAGTTTACAGAAATTCTAATGAAGAAAATAGTTTCCATGATAAAGAGTCAATTAGAGCTAATGTTATTCCCTGTGTTTCTGAGTTTTTTTCCTGTTTTCAGTTTTAGTATAGCTCTTCAGTGGCAGTATCAACTTTTACTTGGCTACTTCAGTTTGTCTGCCCTCTAGACAGAATGTTTCTTCTGGACGTGCTTTATCTTTGTATCACATACATTATTTGCACAGGACATCTTTACTCCTACTGATTTGAGGAGGAAAAGTGACAGTCTCTTGTAATTGGAATAGTAAATTACAACATTGTTTCTGAAGTATTTATATACTGGCTGTCATGAAATGAATATAGAGAAGTATTATCTATCAGTATTACTTCCATTGCAATTATTTATTAGTAGAGGGACACTGACTTTCCATTGGAAAATTAAATCTTGAGATTTTTTATATAACTAGAAGCTAGATAATAGCTGTCCAACATATTAAAACATACTTGGTGATCTCTGTCACTTTTAAAGTAACAAATATGTTGAACAAATTTGGCTTGCACTGAATAAAAAACATAATACTAGACAGAGATCTAAATGCCTTCCAAAATGTGAAGAAACCTTGTTTTGTGGTTTTACAGATAATTCCATATCATTTTACATATTCATCTGGATATATATCTATATATACCTATGTGTGTATCATGCTGGTAAACATCAAGAAGGTGAAAGGTGATGATGGAATATCAGTGACTTACCTTGCTGTCCACTGCCCAGATGAGTAGTAAATCCTGAGTGATAGTTAGAAAAATCTCCCAAAATTAATCTAGATACCTGTTTAAAGACCGATTTTTAAAAATTTACAAGCTACTGGAAAATACATGGAAGACATGAGTCAGGAGAGATTGTAGTGCACTACATATTGAAGCTGACATCTTATGTTGCTACTGCCTTTATATGTGAGGGAAAGTAAATATGTTTTTCTTCATATGCCTCTGTGGGAATAACTAGCAGCTGTCCGGTGATCACACTGCTAGAATAAATAAGATAATTATTTCATGATGATTGTCACAGCTAACAGCAAGTAGACTGCAATGCACAAAACCTAAAAATAACTTCTTCAGGTGTAATAATAATTAAAGATATATCAGCCTCTCCAGTTTAATGATGGTTGAATCTCAAAAGACACATAGTACTAGGTTTGCTTTGTTGTTTTGGGTTGATTTGAAACAGTATTAATTTGTTCTTGAGTTCCCCTGATTTTACCTGAATATATAAAAGTAATATGTATTTCACACACAAATACATGTATTGGATGAAAATAGTACAGTTGATGAAACAGAGAATTAAAAAAAAAAAAAGGACTTGTCATAGACAGTGTGGGAGGAAAGATCTGGGCAGGGAAGAAGGCACCACTTATGGAATGCATTTAACTATAATTAGTCAGCCATAGAGGCAGTAATGCATTGCTGTATTACAAAATAAAAGGGTATGTAGTGAGTCTGTGTGGAAAAGAACCACCCAGGAGAAATTTTCTCTATTTCTGATTCGAGAGCTCTAGAAAGTACAGTGGGGTATTGGAATTGCCTGTGAAGTTTATTACAACAACTTGTTTTATATAACAGAAAGGTAATTTTTTGCCTGTCTATTTGCTTAATATATCACAGGAATCTCTGAGAGAGAGACGTGGAAGACTCCCATAGTGCATTCAGGCTTATATAAAACCATGAAGTTAAATCATTATGCTGTATTCAATGCACAGTCTCAAGTAATTTTTCAATACGTTTGTAAGCGGTGAGACTGGAGTGTGTAATTAAACAACTGTCTAGGAGAATGAAAATTTGTAAGATGTGGTTTGTTGTAGACTTGTATTGAAGCTTCTATAAAACTGTTCTCTGATAGTAACTCCTAACATAGAACACAACAAAAAAATTAATACCTGGCTGAGCTTAGAAAAAATAAACCTTGTCCCCCAAGAAGAGAACAGCAAAAGACTCATTATGTGTAGTAAGAATGATACAATGAGTTCAGACCAGACTATTGGCTTTCTAAGATCTCTTGGGCACTGTAGCTGGATGTAGTGGCACATACATTTATCCACTGTGGTTTCCTTCTGCAAGCCTCACTTGAGATGCTATAATTGTTCAAGGAACATTGCTGACCAAAAAGACGAGAGTCTCAGGGACTGATGTCTTCAAACAGTGTTTTAGAGCAAATGGAGAGTTCTTGACAAGAGCCCTAGGCTTTCTATTTCTGAGATACACAAAGTCTGTAAACAACTTACATATGCCACTTGCTTGGTGCCAGATGCTTGCAGCCAGGTTAGTTGAGTCTTAAGAAGCTGAAGGAAAGAAAATGTATCTTGATTTTTAAAATTTTTTGTCTGTTTGTTTTTTTCATGGATTGTTATTTTTCACAATGCCATTGGAAGGCTGAAAAAAGGATTGGTTCATGTAAAGGTTATTAAAAAATGCCAGTATGATCCATTAGACCTTATTTCCTTTTGCTGTTTTGCATAATGAAGAAGCAAATTCTGAAAAAAACCCTAGTCTGCCTTATAAATCAGGAAAGGAGTGTATTAGCATGAGTGTGGTAGGCTTTAAAAAGTAAATATATTCATTTGTATTTTGTTGTGATTCTCTTCACAGCATAGAGCACAACCTTGATGATGGATCTGTGTCTCAGAATTTGACCTACAACATTAACCCCTAGTTACCTCTTGAAAAACCTTGCCATTTTCTCCTGAAATGGTACAACCTGTGTATCCCATGACTCAGTGCTGCTTTCCTGTGTTTGCTTGTACTAACCAACCAATCTCTGTTGTAGCCTGCATAGAAAAGTGCATAGAAAGTTGCACTTGGAGAGCACATATTCCATATTTTTGTATGGCAATACCTGACATCTAATCAACATGAAATTCACTTATTTCCATGCAACCTATTGACTTTTAGTGTTGGTAATTCACTTTGATGTAAGAAATTTTAGTGAGCAGAAGTAAGATGTAGAAGAGTTATTGGTAAATAAACAGCTTTTAGCCTTAAATCCAGATTGTGCTTTGTATTTGCATCTCTATAAAGAAGTAAGCTACTTTCTTCCTTCTGTGCCTTGTGACAGCCTTGTGAGCCATCTGTGAAATCTGCTGGAAGATTGCTTAGACATGTCTTTCCTTGCATCAGTCCTGAAGGCAGCCACATCTAAAAAGTAGTTGTCTTTAAAGATTGTTTATGTAATACAACTCAGAGAATGTGTGTGAAATATGAACGAGTCTCATGCAACATAGATTTGTAATTAAGCTCCTATCAAAATTAAGCCTTGATAAGCTAATTAGACATTTTTAATATGGTGAGAGTATATGTTTAATAACTTGGAAAGTTACGACAGTACTACTCTTGCAAAGGGGAAAATATAAACAAAATTTGGGATTAAATTGGGAGCGGGGGTGTTGGGGTGTATGGAAGAGATGTTTCTGAAGTAAAAGGTTACAATGGAATCACATTGGTTTAAAGTCCAAAATCTTACATATCTTTTTCCTTCTAAGATCTGGTTGATCTAACAGCTCTGTAAAGGACTGTGACTGATGAGGATCTGGTGTATGGTATTGCATCAGTTCTGTGCATTTATGGGAGAAAAGGCACAACTCTGATTCTCATACTTTTGAACCCTATCATACTTGGAACATTTCTAGCCTGTTTGATTTATCTGAAAATATTTTTTTAATTGCAAAACCAAAAGCTTATCTGTATTTTATGTGCAGGGTTGTAGTACTAACTGTGCTGACATGGATATAAACCAGTGAATCCATCTGTTGATTCACATCTTACTTTCACCTCCATTTCCCTTTTTCTTGACTGAATACTCATGTCCTTTGTTCACACAATAATAGGAAATGTTTTGGAAAAGATTAAGAATTACAGGTTGAAAGGGAAAAATTTGAAGTCATTACATTGTTTTCCTGGTTAGAATTCTATGTTTTGGCTTTTATGTGTTTAGTAAAATTAAATCAATTAAAGTTATTAATAACTTCAGGCAAGCAGCATTTCCTATTTTCTTTTTTTTTTTTTTTAATTGAATGGAATATCTTTTCCCAGGCTGTCCTCCCAGGTTTGGCTTGCCAAGGTCATGCCGGAAGCATGGTTGGTCCCACCTGTGACTCTGTGCCATTTTTTAGGAAATTCCCCATGTTTGAGAACAAAGGGAGGAAGTTTTACAAGTACAGAATTGCTCTAATTGATGAGAGCTAATGACAGAGAGAGCCAAGACCGACATTGGAAGTCAGGGAACATGTAAAGCTTCATCTTTAACTTAGAAGTAATTAATTAAGAAAATAGCCACACTCTCTTATATAGTTTGGTTTTGCCTGGTTGTTGTATGTATGATTGTTTGCAGTTATTGTTCTTGTGTTCATGTCAGGCTTTCTCAGATGCTTGTGCTTGTTAACTTAGAGTGAGTCTCCAGTCTTTATTTAAGAGTAAAATACCTTAAAATTGCATGAAATTTTTGCAGATATTTTTCCCTGTGAAGATTAAGAAAAATATTCTTACAGGGTAGGAATAATTAAGAATCTATTGGAATTACCCTTTGTTTTAAAAAAAAGCCTTTGAGATGATTAACTGTATTCATTATTTTCAAAAGTATTGTTACCCATTCGAAACTATGAATATTCATGATTCATTTATTTTTTTCATAAGTTATTTTCTGTGCTTTCTGTTAGAGAAAGTCATGATATGAATTAATTTCTTGCCATTGTCACTGTTTCTTCTCATTGTTTTTGCAAGTTGCAGATTGTGATGTTTCAAAAAGTCGTGGCAACAGAAGCAATGAAGACAAGGAGTTTGATTACTCATACAATGAGGCTTGATATATTTACAGAGATGATTATGTGCTGAGGCTGCTTGCAGTTGCAGGAATTTATACTTGGTAGTTGAAGTGAGATCTTTCAGCCTCATCTCCTATAATAGGGTCTGGCCAGGGCTCAGTCCTGGACACCACAATACTTGAAAGCCAGACTGCTTGTTTACGTGATTAACAATAACATGGGTTTGGGGTGATGATTCTTTTCATTTTTTTAATCCTTCCTGAGCAGGTTAAGTACACAGTAGGCTACAGTAAAGTTTTAGTGGTGATAAATTTTGTCAAGTACCTGGCTTTTTTTGCCTCTCTCATTGCTAAGTGCCATTCTGTGATTCAGAGGGTCCCTCCCCTAAGTTCCATGGCTAGCCATGTTGTAATTTTATTTTCATTTTCATCTATTGTTTGTGCCATAGTCTGCTGTCATGAATCCCATTTCTGAGTTCTGAAAAGAATCCTCAAATTCCAGGGACTTTGGATCATAGTGGACTGTGGGGTTTGGAAAAATACTGTGTGTCGTGTGAGGATATAAAGCACATATGCATGCTTGACCCTCTTGGACCAAACAGATTTTCCAAAGTTGATTGAGACTGAGAGATGCTTGAGTTAGATGATCAAAACTTCCAATGTCAATCTTCTGTTCCTAAATTTAAGATCTGAAAAACTTCAGCTTGGGTGGGATGTCTAGTTGTCCATATGGAGCAGGATGTTATTTTCAATATATTGCCCTCAGGAACTGTTTTAACCAGCCTACATTTTGCAGTGTTGCCACTTAAATAAGAAATGAGGAACACGAATCAAAAAGTTTCTTAGATTTCTGGGTACTAAATACAAGTGATCTTGGGTACATTATATTCCCACACATGGAAACTTAAAGAAGAGCTTAATTTAGGGTTGTCCCTGTAGTTCAAGGTACTGTGTTTTATAGGAAAACCTCTGCTGTCTGAAACTATTGTTTTTGGAAGAGAGTAGAAAATACCATCCATTAGACTTCATCAGACACTTAGAGTATCAAGATATAAGATGCTCAAAGCTGTTGTGACATTTTTGTAAGACTTGTTTTAACTCACAATTTCTAAACATTCCTTCAACAATAATAATAATACTTCAAGATTTATACGCCTTCAAATCATTCTATCACTACATTGAGTATCTGAAAAAAATAGTTTGCACTCCATTCCTTTAAAAAGTAGTAAATCCAAATGTGAAATTAAGTTCTCAACGTACCCGAATTATTAGGCTTGTTAAAATTACTGCCTTCTATGAAAAAACTATGAAAAAAAGCCCAGCTAACACTCAGGACTTTGGTGGTTGTCAGATTTATATATATATATATATTATTATTATTATTATTATTATTATTATTAATTTTTGATGTTCATATGCAACCTCAGCTTGCTTTGCTTTCAGTTAACTGGAGGTAGGACCTCCCTCATCTTGGATTTAAGTATCTACCAGATAAATTCAAGTGCTGTATTTCACTTGTTACAATCAAAGGAAAAAGGTTTTCCTAACATGAGAGCAAGACTTGAAGAACACAGCCTTGCTTCTCTTTATGCCTATATTATCAAGCTTTGCCATGTTTCTAGTGTACGTCTGTAGGGGTGCATTCTGGTAGCTGATAGGAAAAGGAACTCTTTCTTCCTTGTACTTTATTGCCATCCACCACATTTGGGTAAGTAAAAGCTTGAACTTAATTTTCAGTTAAAAAAGAAAAAAAAGAAAAAAATGTGCAGCTGTAATGTACATGTTTGCATCCAAATTAGCCAATTCTGTGTGGAGAAATCTTAGTTGCGATAACCAAGGAAGTATAATTATTTAAAAGTTTTTGTGTGTATGTGTTGTATATCACCATTTATAATATGTAAAATGCAAGCATCTTTCCCTCTTTTTAAAAGTCTGTGGCCTACTTTTTAGAGGTAAGATAGCAAGAAGTGAGAGAAAATAAACTAACAGCTTACTTTCTTCACTGCTAACCTCTAGGTTGTGAAGTCTACCACATATTTCCCAACTGCTTGTCTTTGGGCTGGAGTGTTTGCTTTCTGTAATAGGTTACACTGGTTATTTTGGTCACCCACCTAAGGGACCCAGAGGTCACAGGCATGTACAACATGGCTCTTCAGTGGACTCCTCTGTTGTCCTCTTGTCAAGGTCTGCCTCTGCTGACCCCTGTGGTCTCCTCTCAGACCTCTTATTCTAATTAGAAGAGTCATTCTCCTTCACACATAGGCCTTGGGGCAGACTCTCCTTTTCTTTATTGTATATTTTAATATGACTCATGACTGTGGAATCCAGCTGAGCTGTGTTTAAAAAGCATTTCATTGTGATAGAGGAATAGACAATGGAGAGGTGAACCTGTGTGATAAGCTTTAATCTAGAATTTCCTTGCATTAAAATGTCTGTTAACTTAGAAAACTTGAGTATCATAAAGGGACAGATTTTTAAATTCCGTATGTAATGTGACTTTTACGCCTGCTGCAAATAAGAGTTGTTGCTGAAATTCTGTCATATATCTAAGAGAAAAGGTAAAGTTTAACCTATGTTTCAAGAATGGACATTAGAAAGCAACATTGTTGCAATTTCCTAGAACATTTATACTGAACTGCTCTTATTTGAAAAATTACATGTTATTTTCCCATATTCCGAAATTGCTCCATATTTTGTGTCACTTCAGGCAGTATCTCCTTTTCCAGATTTTCAAGTTTACTTTACTTTCAGTGTGTTTAGTTACTGCTGGAAACACATTGTCACTTGGAATCCAGCTGTTATCCAAAGTTAGGATAGAAAGGCTTTGTTCTCCAAGTGAATGGGAAAAAGAAGAATTTATGACCTCTGGTTTGTATTTGACTAAAATCAACCTGTGATGCAAGTTACAATCCTCAAATGAGGCTTTAGGTGTGAGCTTGGGATAGGAAGATGAAACAAAGAGTTGGTTTCTGTTGTGAAGAGCTTACACATGCTGAGTACAGCATGCAGAAATACTGGAGAGATTTAGCTTGACTGAGCTCATAAATGACAGGGAATGTGAGCTAAATATTCTGTGGAATACTGTCTATTTCGAACTTAAGTAGCCTGAGGAATACAATTTATTTCATATGTTAATGCAAATAAGTATTTTTGTTAGAGCAGTAAGTATTGTTGCAAAAAATAGCATGCTTTGAGACACATGGTCTTATTCTCTAAATACAGTGAATTTCTAGCAAAAACATGTTAAAACAATGGTTGTTATTTTAGTCTTACTATGTTAGTAGTTCGATAGCTTAGGGGAAATGGCTTCTGTGATCTAGAGATGTGTTAGCTGGAGATGGAGGTATCTGCCTTTGACTCATTGGGACAGAAATAGAAATAGAAATAGTACTCAGTGGGCTATGGGAGATGTGACATGTAAGTCCATTTTTCTGTAGAATCACTGTGAAGACTTTGGTCAGCAGCAAAAATAGCACCCTGAAAGCCCTAGCAGAAACCAAAACAAGGCCACTATAGCCTTCCATCCTGTGGCAGAATATGTGTAGGTGAATAATTAAACAGTTACATATTCTAGGAAAGGTAAACACACCATCACATGAAATTTCCTGTTTCCATTTACTGTGTATTTCATATAGTGGGTTGAGTATTTTCCTTCACAGAAGGGGACTTGCTAGTTGTGAATTATTATTGAAAGCTGTTTTATTTGTCTATCATGTAACTGAATCAAGCATTCAGAGGATGTAGATTAATACAGACTACTGAACTGAATGATGATGAACCTGCATGTAACCATAAAAAATCCTTCCCTATCTCCATTCACTCTTCTTAGTATTATATCACATGTATATACTTCTGGAATAGATGGTACCTGAATTTCTTAAGAAAGTATCTAGAGAGAGCAATCCAACTTCCCAATATTCTTGCAGAATTTGGTAGCAGCTAGAAATGATTTCATCATCTATTATATTTGAGTTTATGATGCCAGAATTACTCTTCTCCTGTATTTGTGGTTAAAATGATAGAGCCTTAGCCAGCTGCTAGTATGTTCAACTTTTATTGCAATAGATAATGATTTCAAATACAAGCAATGTATGCCTTCAGGATATCATCACCTCCTGTTACTGCTTGTTTTTCAAATTACGCTTTTTGCTTTATTAACAACATATCGAAATTACTGTGGTCCTTTGATTTCAGTAAACATGGAGTGTAAAATGTGTGAGCAAAAGCTAGAAAATAACTCAATCCAGGTTGAAATTAAGTTCCCATAAGTACTGGTGTGAAATGCAACTTTCAGGTTTTTAAATGTTTTATCTTGGCTAAACTATTTCAATATCAAAATATTTATATTGATTGCTATTTATTGTCATATAGCAATTACCTTAAAATCAAATAGTTACCCAATCTTTAAATGCAAGCATGACCAAAAGAACATTGCAGTACTTGCAGTTCCCAAGCACAGAAGAGTTAAATTTCTAGCTTATATTTCAGATTTTTTAACAAGTGATATTTATGATGAGAGCAGTGTCGTATATCCCAGATTGTTTTAGGGGCTATTACTTTGTACTTTAGCAGACACTGGAATTACCGGCTATGTATAGTAGAAAATAGGGCTAGGGTTTAGTTGTTGGCATGTTTCCTAAGATGCTTTGGCTTACACAATTAACACTTTCTCAAACAGTATTTAGGAACAATTTAGGACCTAACGTGGGTCACTGGCAATTTCTGATAACTAGTGCAGATAAAGCTTCTCTGTTCTGAAATAGAAGGGATTTTTGCATGCACGCCAAAGCTCTTGCTCTCAGTGGCACAGAACAGGCTTGGCTCATTTAATTTACCAGAGTCCATGTAACTGCAGAATCCTCAACTGAAATGCTTCCAGAATAACTTCTGTGGTTTAGATGAGGCTGAAAATTGCAGTGAATGTAGAATTTCACCGTATCATGTTAAGCAAAAATTGAAATTATAATTACTGGAATTATTTCCTTTTTCTGGCATTATCATAAAGCAGAGAATTTTAAAGAACTTCACCTGGTTTCAAAAACCTAAGTTTAATTGGTGGTATTCTGCAGCAGGTGAGCCATTATGGGAGTTTATTTTCTATTTTTAAGAATTGTCATTGTTTTGTAAGTCCAAGCATTGTAAAGATTGCTCACAATTATAGAGAATGAGTTATTCCATGTTGAATCTGAAAGTTGGCAGGAAGAAAGACTAAGGAACAGTACATTAAATCCATGGAAAGAAGAAAAAAAAAATGGTAAATTGAAACAGAATTGTCTGAGGACCTTGCTTTGTGGCTTTTCTTTTTCTGTGTCCAGAAAAGTTTTAATCATTGTAAATTAAGTGTTGTTTTTGGTCCTTATCATTACTGCAAAGTGCTATTTGAGGTGAAGCTTTTAAGGTAAGGACAGAGGAGACTTCCTAGCATTTGATGTATCTTAGCCAGGCTGTCTCTTTTCATGTCAGGTTGGACCATTGGTTAGATTTTTCTACCCCATAATATTTGACTGACTGGAATGTGTTTTAAATCACAGTGGATTGTGTAATAAAGGAATAATACCTAAGCTCTGCAACTTTTAATAGTTTTTTTCAACAAAGTCTTCAGGGAAGTGAGAATTGGAAACTGTTGATACTTCATAATTCCTTTAATTCTTCTGAGATATAACTAATATTCAAATCAGAATAAGCAGTAAATTTGCAAGAGGAGCATATAAATCCTGTGAATATAAATAGAAAAACCCCAACAATATTTTTGCACCTCTTGCTGTTCCTTGGCAAGACTGCAGAGTTAAAACCATCATCAATTACAGTTCACAATTCACAGAGTAGTATTCAGTGGAGTTAGGATTTAACCCAGTGACAAAATTCCCATTGATCTTTTACATAGGATAGCTAACACCATCAGCTGAGATGAGCTACTCATCTAAAGAACACCATGAGATTTTGTCTTCTTTGTAACCTTCTCACCTGAGCCTGGGCTAGGAGAGACTTCCAGTGAGTGTAAGAGCAGGCTGAAAGAGGAGAGGGAGCTCAGGTTTGTGTTTTTGCATGATCTCCTCTGTCAGGTCCTAAGTGGGTTTGTGCACATTCACCCGCAGTCCTCATCCAGTGGTCCTAGAAAAATAGTTATATGTAACAGTTATCTCAGCCAAACCAACTAGCAATATAAACAGAAAACTCATGCCTTCTGAAATTAATTTCGTTTAATGCACTTTTATTCTTGCAACATAATACAGCATTTAACTCAATTTCACTCATTTAATCCATTCAGTAAAGAATTTTTAAGAAGAAATGGGTTTGGTTTGGGATGTCTTTTGGGTTGTTCTCTGCCCTCCCCCACTCTCAAAAGCCTGATTCAGTAGTCTATATTTATCACAAACTAGCTGCTTAAGTGTAGAGACAGAGGTGCTTAAAATAAAGGACATCTTGAACTTCTAAATATTTGTTTGTGCTGAATTGGATTGAATGTAAGCTCCAAACAGTAATTAAAGTTGTTTAGTGAATTAATGATTTCTTGTGAAGGGGAGTAAGTTAATCATTGAGGAATTCAGCTCTATTCTATTCCAGAGTGCCAAAATGAAGGGCAAAAAAAAATTCAGAACAATTACTAGCTGAATTTTTTTGTAGTGAAGTGTTTAGAAGCCATCCATGAGCTGCTTTAAATTTCTCACTTTTATGAACTCCTTTTAACACAATTTAAAAAAAAAAACCCAAAACTATCTTTAATAAAAATTGGAAAACAATGTTTGCATCAAGATGGGAAACTTGAATGTCAAATCCTAGACAATATCATTACTGTCTCTAAATTGAGACTAAGGTATACACAGCAAAAGTACTTATAGTCTGTTTATGAGGCCTGATGGAGTTTTTAAAAATCTGACATAAGCTTGAAGTCAGAGAAAGAAGCTACAATAAAAATCTTGACAATTATAATTTTCCTTTTTTCCTCTCCATACATTGGAAAATCTTTTTTGTTTATCCTTCTCTGTGCACACAAACCAAGCACCAACCAATGCATAGATGTGAGTGGAGATACTATGAAGAGACATTCCAATTTTCTTATCTTTAACTTTAGATGTGCTAGGTTTAAATTCTATCCAGCTTCATCCAGGAAAGAGAAAAAAGAAAGTGCTTCAAAATGTTTTAGCAGAGGAGAGGAGCAACATAGGTTTTTTTTCTCAACTTCTTAACTTTAAGCTTCCTTAAAAATAGTCTTTTAGTAGTAAGAAATACAAGATTAAAGTAAACCAGCAATGTAAAGAAAGGAAACACTATTTTCTAGCTTTATTTATTATGATGGATTTAGATGCCTAAGCTTTTCTAACTGTGTTCATACCTCTGGAAGGTGTATAACTTAAATGTGTTTCTCTTGTGTTGCCCGAATTTTAACATGATTAGCACCTTGTGCACAGTAGAAATCTCAGGGTCTGAGACAGCAAATAAAGAGTTTAGCCACTGGAGGCATTTGATAGCACAGCAGAAGCACTTTGGATGAGCTCTCTGATGAACAATTCACAGAATGAAGATTGAGATGCAAAGGCCCACTGCTTCAGGGCTTCACCAATATTAGAATGTTTCATCATATGCCATGCATTGCATGGCGTGTGAAAAGAAAAGGCAAAAACAGTAATCTCGCAAGCATGTGTGAACTTGAAATTGAGGATTTGAGTAATTCAGCTGAACCTTGGGAAACTAAAATGTTCTTAAAACCAAGCACGAAAACAGTGGAAGAGGAAAACAGACTGATAATTGGAAAGAATTAATAAATATGATACACTAGTTATTAGATTGGAATTATGTCATTGTTTCATTTGTTTCACTGCATAAAGCTTGAGCAATTGGTGCTATTTTCTGTAAGTTTCCTGATTATGCTCAAATTCCATAAGCAAAATAATTTCATACCATAAATCATGATGCAGTAAATGGTGTGGCCTTTTTGTTTGCCATTTATAAATGTCTGGTTTGTATTTGCCATGAGAATCACAAATGATACCTCAGGGCACAAAAGGAATTAATGGAATTAAAACTTGCTTGTGTTGGGGAATCTTGCTATCATATTTCTTGTGTCAGTTCTGCTTACTGCTGGGTGCTGTGTGATTTTCCTCAGCAGATGGAAAAGTGTCTTGTCCTACAAGTGACACTGTTAATAAGCAGATGAAGTTTTAGGTAGAAAATTAGTGTATGGAAGGTTTAGAAATTCTGATGATAAGCCATGCCAGCTTTGAAATTGTCACAATGAAAGGAAGCAGCATTATTTTTTGAAACAGAATGAATTAGAATTTAGATATAATTTTCCTGCTGTTGAGAAAGTTAGACAAGTAGAAGAAACATTTAAATCAATACAATACAACTAATGTCTGATCTAAACTACACTGCTGCCATTTACGGACAAGTGGAGCTTAGTTGTTCAATGTGATCACATGGGTCCATCTAGTTCTTGTGGATTTTCAGAATTTATTTATGTGAGCAAAATCTCAGTTTAAAAAGCCCAGAATTAGATCTTGGCTACTATGATAAAAGACACAATATAAAGATCTAAATAAATCATGGATGCTGTATTTCTGTAGAACCAAGAAAAAGGAGTAGAATGAGGTTTATGACTGCTGCTGTTTGATGCAGGAAGGGAATGACTCGAAAGTTGAAGGCCTAGAGGTGCCCTTATGTATTCTAAAAGGGCATCAGAAACTCTTCAGGAAAAGACAGCACAAGTTGCAAATTGTGTAGAATGTTTTGATTCAGAAATGGGCCCAGAATCTCCTGATGTTTTCATCTCATAATTACTCTTTATTGTCTTCTGGTGGTGCCTGCACAGCTTCTGCAAGTGAAAATATGTGGTTTATCTTGCTTCCATGTAAAACAGAGTATTTGGATTCCAGAATGTTGATTCCCATGTTTAGCTCCAGTCAGCTCTGTGTTCTGCTTGGCATTGTGGGAGGTACTGTGGCTTCAGCATGTGGACTTCCATCACGTGCTTGACAATGCTCTTCTTGGTCACTTATCAATGACCAATCAGTGGTCGTCAGAAGCAGTGTGTGCACTTGCTGCTTGTACTGCAGTCATAATTTCTTCTGCTGAGCCTTCTGCTGTTCCGAAATGGTAATCCATCTGGGCATCTTATGAAGTGTGAATCGAATTCATTTGCTGGAGAGTTCTCTCTTGATGTTACAATTTGTAGTGGACAGCTGCATTTTTGAAATTGAATGCAAACGTGTCACCTTGGCTCATCTTCATCTCAATTTGAGATTCATTTGGCTTGAGGTCATGTGTCTTTCAGAAGGAAAAAAAGACTCGTCATCAGTGCCTATAGCAGTGAAGCTGGGAATGTGGAACTCCTGGCAAAGTGGCTGTTTAATGCCTACGATAATTTCAAAGCTAATCTTAGTTCTACAATGAAATAGCATCCTGTAGGAATTTTGAGCCTAAGCTTTAGGATTTAAGGAAAAGCTTATATTTCCAGTCTAGATGATGAGAATGATCAGTGATGTCAAAATTTTGAAGGTTGCGTGTCAAATACCGAAAAATTTGAATTTCTTAAATTCAAAGAATTTTAAGACTCCATAGTTTTTATTTCATGTAAAATGAAATTTCTGATTGTGGAAATATAAAAAAACAAAACTTTCTTTTCCGAAATACCAGCATCTGCGTGCTCTTGACTATGCTACTTGTAGAAATTTGTGAGATAAATACATCAAGTAATGACAGGATTGTTTCTGATGACTTGATTGAATTAAGGGAAAGACTGTCTTGTTACTTAAATGTTGTCAGGTTTAACAATGAAGTTGATGAGAGTATCTCAGCTATATCTGGAAATTTTTCTGGAGCTATAGAATTCAATGGCATTGCTTAAATCAATCTAACAAGAGTTCAGAATTCCATTTTAGAGTTAGAATAAAGTAAATGTAGATAAGTCCCTCAATCAGATTGTCGTTTCTTCACTTCACATGGAGTTCAAGTACTGTCAATCATGTTTTAATTTCTGACTTGTATGACATATAAGATGTGAATCTACAAGTACCTCCAACAGGTATTTTTTGTTTCTTTGACTCATGTCCCTTTGCTTCTTGTCCCAGTTAACCATATTCCTTTCACCAGGGATATCCATTGGCATGTTTTCTTCCTCCCTGTCCGTGCAAATGTATAACAATATGCAACCCAAAGGTTTTGCACAAAATTATGTTCTCCTTTAAAATGGACATTGGTTATAATGAGAATGTGCAGCATTACATCCTGTAAGATGTGTCAAATTCAAAATCCTTACTGGCAATACTGGTCTTTCAACAGGCTATTTTGTCGTTAATGGAAAAAGAAATGCTAATGACATGAAGGAAACACAGAATGATACAAATTAGAACTGGAACAAATGTTGCTTTGTGACAGATGGAGATAAAAATAATGCGTATAATTCAAAGCCAAAATAAATAAACAAAAGAAAGCAACATGTGAAGAAATGCTTAATCAGTCTGTGCTACAGAAAGCTCTTCTACAGTTCTAAACTTTTTTTTTTGTGTTCTTTTGTGTACTTTTTAATATCACATCTGTATGTTTAGAACTTTATCTTTTGTGCTATAAATCACCTTTTGGTAGGTTTAAAAATTGCATGTTGTATGTTAGATGCTGTCATCAATCTAGATGATACATCTTAGTTGCATCTCTTTTGTTTTAAATGCAGTTAACAATTGACAAATGGAGCTAGAACCTCTACACAATTTTTAAGTAAATTAGTTTAATAATCTGGAAAATTTTTGTGATTCATGAATCAAAACTTAAATTATGGGATAATGCTGTAAAATTTCAGAAATGGCATAAATTTCTGCCTAGTTCAGCACACAGTAAAATGTGGCAGAAATTATTAAAACTCAATTTAAAAAAAATGAAACAACCTGTCACAATGTTGCTGAGATGTTGAGATAACCTAAATTATTACTCTAATTCTGTGCAGGAGTGTTCCCCAATGCTTCTTTTTGCAATATGTTATTGTTTTGGTTTTTTAATTTGATTTTCATTGCTGCTTTGTATGGTGTCTTTATTTGCCTTGATACTTTATTCTTTTTGTTCTGTGTTTGCTTTTCATTCTTCTCTACAATACAAACAGCATAGAATATAGTAAACAAACTGGAGAAAAATGATTAGTCTGAACATTTGTCTTGAATTATTGGAAAGCATGCAATTATATTGTTATTTATTTGCTTATTAAGAACTGAAGAGAAAAGAGCCACATGTTCTCCTATTTCTGATCAGCCACAGGTCATGCACCAGCTCTACAGGTTATATACAGCAGGAAATAATCCACAACTTTTTTGGCCAGTCTTCTCTTCTTTCACCTTATTTCAGCACCTTAATTTTTTATATCTCTTTGGGTTCACGACATGGCATCGGTTTCTCTCAGCAGCTTGAATATATATGTGGCAGATAAGGTTGTGTTAAACAGTGTGATCCTTACTTGTGGCTATTTGGATCAGATAGAAATTCTAACTTCCATCAGGATATTGAACCTGTCAGCTTTCTGGGATCCCTGGGATCACTTGAAAATGATAAAGCTGAAATTTATGTTGTCAAGGTAGAAAATGTTACATCATAACTTCCACTGCTGAACATGAAATATTTCTGAAATATTGTTAAAATCCTTCCAAGATTCTACGTTTGCAAAATAATAGAAAAGGAAAGAAAAAAACCTGAGACAAAGTGTCATGGGTTTGCACTGGCCGATGTTAATGCACCCATGAATATATGTTTTTTCTCTAACAACTCCTGTGGGATGTGATCAGGAACAGAGCAGAGCAGGCTTAAATCTTGAAAACAAAAAAAAACCCACCAAAACTTTATTAATTACATAAGAACAGGGACAGAAATACTCTTAAACACACACAGAGACAGAAATAAAAACTTCTTAGAACATTTCTTCTCCCAGTTTCTACCTCCCCACCCATCACTTTTCACAGACCAACCTTTGGGTTTTAGATCAAACAATCACCACTCAAAAAAACCTAATCTTCAATTCAGCAAGGGAGAGAGGAGTCTCTCTCGCACCACAGACTGTTCTTCAGAAAACACGGGTCCACCCCTTATGTGTTTCCATGTCACCCATAGCACTGCCCGGAGAAGTCTGCTAAGGTGACACTCTCTTTTTTCCATGTCCAGCGCTCTCACCACTGTCTCATAGGCCAAAACTGCATACAGGGCTTTTTAAGGATGCTGCATGCCGAGCTCTCTCCTTTTCACCCAGGGGCCGGGGTTCCAGGAGCAGGTCTGCCCTGAGGGCAGAGGGCACCACCTCACCCTCCCCCTCTCTTCTCTGCTCGCTCCACTCTTCAAGTGCCAGTCACTGTAGCAAAATCAAGGGCAGCTGCATCCACCCAAAAATGCAGTTTATGTTCAAAAGAGACTCAAGTTCAGTCCATGGCTGACATTATGCAAGAAAAGTCCAGCTCCAAGGCTACTCCTCTCATTCTTTGCCCATCAGGTTCCTTCCAATCGTGCTTTATCACCTCGGTCCCAGGCCGCTTCCTTCTCTTTTTTTTCCAAAATCACCAGTCATGAGAATCAATGTCTAAGAAAAGTTTCTTTCTGCCAAGCAAGGGTTAACAGTTTCTAGCTTTCGGCAGGGCTGCAGGCTCAGGCACTCCCAGGCTGGGCAAACCCCACGTGGCTGGGCACCTTCTCCCGGGGGGTGGGGGGGGGGGGGAGAGGAGGGGGGTGAGCACACACAGCAGGCACTTCCACAGTTTTCCACCCCTCCATCCTGGCTGGGGCAGCTCAGTTCCAGTCCTGTCCATTCTCTTCTCTCCCCGGAGCCCCAGCTTACTTTAGTTCCACCGCGTGGTTGTCCTGAGCCCGGCCAGGTGGCTTCCCCCTCCCCCACTCAGCCCAGAGCTGAGCAGGGGAGAAGAGATGTTTCCACTGCTGAAACCGGAACCCAAAGGAGGCCGACCCCCCTAGACTCCTGCTTTTAACTCTTTGTGTCCTCAGAGGCGTGTCCAAACCTCTGAGTGACCAATCCAGGTGCCAGCAGAAAAGCTGATCACTGATTGGACTGCCTACATCCCCCTGGAAAAATTCACCTCCCCCCCCAACCACGACACAAAGCAAAAAAACCTGCCAAATAAGCAAAATAAAACAAAACAAACCTAAAAAAGCAGAATCTTCAAGTATTTAAGGTTTATGAAAAATAACTTCTATGACTAAATTATGCCATTACGTTAAGGTTAGTATCTTTTTCCAGAATGCTCTACTAATTAATATAATAATAAGCCAAACTGCAAAAATAAGGTTGATTTCTGTCCTGCTCCAAATGCACTTCACTTATGCAAATCTTTCCTTAAATGAATATTCAAAACATATATGAATAGCTGCATATGCACATATATACAGATCTATCTATATATATGCACACCACATACAGAGCAATTGCTGTACAGCCATTTAGTAATAACACTCATTTGTATATGAAGATTTTATGGTTAATTCTGTACATGATGTACAGTGGTACAACAGAGCTCACTTTCTAGTGCCTCTTAACAGGCATTGGTCTCAGTCATACCCAGAAGATGTCGGAGAAGATTCAATTCCTTCTAAAGGATGTATCTAAGCTAGGTAGAATGAATCACTCTTGGAGATGCTGATCTTTTCTCTGAACTAAGGGAACTTTCTCTGAAAGGGAAGCTAAAGCTGGATGTCTACCTATTAGGTGTTGAATCATGCATGGTAAATTCCACCATAAAAGCTCTGCATCAGTTGTGTTTGCCATCGTTCTGCTGACTATCTTCTGATTAAAGACTGATTGTACATTTGTCTGTTTTGATCAGTGTAGTATAAAAATATCACTCCATCTTCCAAGGAGGAAGCGTGACTTGTTTGTTAAGTGGGAGAGGCAGCAGTGTCACAGAAATGACTGAAATCTTCAGAAGGGAACCTGCTGGTGAGGAGGAAAACAGCTGAGATGGCAGTTGGGTATTTTGTTTGTGTGACTGAAAGGAAAGAGTGGAAGCTCATGGGAATGACAGACCACTGTCAGTGCTGAATGGCTCTGAAAGAGGAGAAGAGACATTTTCTAACTTACTTGTCATGATTTCCTTGACTAGAAAGAACATGTCATCAAAGAAAATGTTTAAAACTTTGAACATTTCTCTGTTAGTGTTTTATTCAAGTACACTATTCTGTGGTAGAGAGATACTGTGGTAGAAAAAGATCTTTTTTTCTCCTTCAAACTGTCAATTGAGAACCTTTGCCTATAGCTATGAGTGATGGGGAGAATTTGATACAATCTTCAATATTTTAAAATATTTTTGGATGAGTAAAGATATTAGTTTTTCTTAGAAATTATTTGCTAGTGATTTTCATTTCTTGATGTGGATAAAAGGCTTTTTTAATATATGAGAATCATTTAGTGATGTAGATAGCAGTTGTTCCTTGAAAGGAATCTCAAATTTCCATAATTTAGCCGTTTGCTTAACTTATTTAAGTTAACCACCTTATTTAAGTCTTATCTGAGCATAACTTTTAACATTTCCATTACTGAGATTATTCTAAAAATCTGAAAATACTTAATGTACTTTATTTATCTTGCACTAGGCTTTTTGATCTGCAGTAAAACAAGTGTCTTTCTGATTCTGATGTAGATTATGATGAAAATCTACCCTCCTTGCTGTAAATACAGTAATAAAATTGCTGCTGATTACATTGTTTTTGTATTTATTCCTTCTGGGAGCCCCACATACTGTACTACCTATCAAGTAATACATATGGTTGTATTTTCATCTGAGTTAATAATTCATTCCAAACAACTTGTTTTTCCTTTCAGCTTTAATGGGCTAGTTATCTGTGCTTTACAGCTGTGGTCAAGATAATTACTTTGAGTCCCTGCCACAAAGAAAAAACCCAGTGCACTGAGGTGCCCATCTTCATGCTTGTGTGTAAAGGGAGAGCCTGGGCTTTTTGGACTTATTTGCCGACAGTGCGATGTTTAACAGTGTTTCAGTGTATCACTAATATAAGGAAAGGTTTCCTCCATGTCTTTCTTACTGATGTACCCATTCAGAGAAGAAGCAATTCAGTGTTCATTTTCTTTCACCTTGAAGCACTGTGTAGGAAATTGGAGAACATTTTCTTGGGCAGACCCATCATTGTGGTAAACCCATTAATTGTGATACAGCAGGACAAGAATTCTAATCCAGAGAGAATGAAAGAGGATAGCAAAACACCGAGGTCTGGATTAGTCCTCTCTAATTCTAAATGTTTGAGGGTGGTGTGTCTGCTTACTGCTCTGGGCTTCCCTGCAGTAGAAGGAGAGAGACTGGATGGGCTTGACATTGCTGCAGAAGTTCCTGTCTCTGCACCAACTGCAAAGGGAGCAGGAGGCAACATTCCTGTTATCTTACATGGCTGAGTGCCCACTCGTTTTTTTCTTGTATAACCCTTGCAAGCAGAATTCACAGAAAAACATAATTTTGGTGACTTTCAATCCAGTTTTTTTTTTCCAAAACATATCTGCCATTCCTTTTCCATAAGTAATACACCTGTGTCTTGGGTCCCCTACGTCAAGCTAGCACTAATCATCAATTACTTTGATGACTGAGGTATTTGAATAAGAGATATTAGTGCTATTACATCAATGGTGTAAGAGACAACGTGATGTAAATCTATCTTATGGCAGCCAAAATAATTATGATCACAAGCACTACTGTGTTCCTGAGGATCAACAATCTACTGGAATAGTCTGTGTCCCTAACAACAAAGTATTCTTTAAAATCCAGTATTCCATTCAAAAAGCCCAAAGGAAAAAAAGTGACAATTTAAATAACCTGCCTGAACATCCATACTGCACATTTAGCATAATGAGTCAGTTGTGGTCATCCTGTTTTGGTAATGAAAATTGAAAGAGCACAGAAAATAGTGATCTGCACTCAACTGGTTAATCATGCACAGAGTTCTTATCCTTGTTAACGTATATTTACCCTATGCCTACTATAGATGTGTATTAACCTGATTTTACTGTTTGCTTTAATTGCTTCAAAGGCATCAATGTAAAATCATTAAGAAATAGTGTGAAAGAAACCTTCAAAAGGATAAAAAAAATTTTCCCTTTCTTTTAGCAAGCACCTTACTGAATGAGGGAATTCCTTCTCACAAGAGTAAATGAGGTGCTTTCTGTCTCTGTAGATCCAGAAGAATTCATTAGTTGTGCAACTAGTCTGTGACAGAAGCATGTTAACTTTAAGCACTAGACCAGAGCTATCTTGAAGGAAAATGCAACATATGGGAAGACAGAAGAAAGTGTGTGCTGTGGGAGGTTCTTTTTATGAAATATGGAGTCTCTGTGAAAGCTGCCCAGAAAATTAGGAAAATGGAATTGATCCAAACATAAATAGATTAATAGACACACTTCAACTAGCAACAGTTGACAGACAAATTAGGATTTCATCATCTATCAATTAGGATAGACAAAGTAGTTGCTACAATGAAAGATTCAGTACCCAATTTCCATCTTGTATATTCTGTCATACAGTTATTTGAAAAATTGCTTCATAAAATTAAATTGGACTGTACAGATCTTGTACCTAGTTTAAATTCATTTAGATAGTCATGTGGATCCAAGTGAGAGGTCAGTGCATGCTTCATTTTCTGCTTAACCCTGAAAAGTGATGCCTCCTTTATTTGTACATCTGTTCCCTGGGTATTTCTCTGATATCCCACATATTCTGTAGCTAGCTAGCAGTTAATTTTTGTTTAAATTAGATTTAAATTACTGTCAGTTTAAAATTCTGTGACAATTATATACCAACCTCTGCTGAAATGTCAAAGGCAAAATCTTGTTTCTCTTGAGCTGGCAGTAGACTGCTAGTAAATTGAATGGACACGTGTATGTAGAGATGCCACATGTTCATATGGCCCTGGGTGTGGGGTGGTAGGAAACTGTTACTCTTTTGAGGTTTTGGTTTTTGAAAGTTAAGGAACAAAAGGAGAATTTTTCAGGTGGAGTATGTTCACTGTGAGGAAGACTTCATTCATTGTATGAGGAGTGTTTGAGTTGGTGTGCTTGAAGATCTTTTGCCCTAGAAATTTACATTAAAATATTTTTGCCAAATCAAACTAGATTTTAGACCTAGCATTGAAGGAGTAATAAAAGTATTAAGAAAAGTCAAGTGTGAATTATGAAACAAATATAATTTATTACAGAATATCACAAATCAATCTGACAAATTGGTACTTGTTAGCAAAAATGTTCATGTATCAGGAACTTCTGTTGTGAAGTAGAATGCAGTGGGATGAGTTCAAAGATACAAGATATTATTTTCTCCATTTACTTCTGTCTACGTTTCCTCAGAAATCTGTCATGCACCAAGCCTGGCTGGGACAGAGTTAATTTTACTCACAGCAGTTGGTATGGGGCTGTATTTTAGATTTAAGACCAAAATGGTACTGATAGCACGCTGATGTTTTGGCTGTTGCTGAACAGCATCAAGGCCTTCCCTCTTACTCTGTCTCCACAGTGAACAGATTTGAGGGGGGTAAGAACTGGGAGGGCACAGCACTGGTCAGATCACCCAAACTGACCAGTGAGATGTTTCATGCCAAAGTTTCATGCTCAGCAATAGAAAGAGAAAAAAAAATCGATTTAGTCCATCTTAGGACAGGCCATCAGTCTGACCATGAGAAATGGTGAATGGTTGGCTTTGCATCACTTGTTTTGTTTTGTTTCTCTCTTCTTAAACTTCTGTTTCACTTATTAAACAGTTTTTATCTCGATCCCCAAGTTTTCTTTCATCCCAATGTGGGTGGAAGAGAGAAAGGCTGGGTGGTTGTTTAACTGCTTTTTGGGCTTAACCCACAACAACTTGCTAGTCTAATAATTCACTTGCCTCTCTCCTAGCCCACATGCTATTAAGACCTAGGAACTGTAGGGTTCAAAAGTGCTAAATGATCTGTATGATATTCATTACAAGTTGTGAAAGTGTATGTCTTATTTCTTATTCAGATTATGTTTTATGTATCACTCAGTTTAATACTGCTTAGAAGTCTCAGATTTAAGTAAGCATTACGCTTTTCTTTTCAAAGCAGCATTAGAAAATACACCATTATTAGAATATTTTATGCCCGAAAACTGTTAGAATTGGTAGGTTTTGTTTCCTGGAACTTGCAATGGCTGGAGCTTGGGATGTCCAGAGCATGGAAAACAGATTACTGGCAAAATGGGGAAAGAAGGTCCCCAAATGGTAGAGGACCTTTCTGTACATTTCCTGCGACAACCAGGAAGTCTCTGAATTGTCTGTGCATCAGTTCCTTTCTGGGAGATGGCAGGGGGACATCAGTGCTTCAGTAAGTGTGTTTGTTGACTTTTCTCTGTCAGAGAAACACGTTTTGCTAAGCACAGACTGTGTGCTCTGTGTTCAGGAGTAAATGATGTGCATGTTGAAGGCTCAGTTTCCATGCATTTACCACCAGTAGTTACCTAGTGTAAGACCTGGCAGAGGCCAAGTTAGATCAATTGATAGTCCTTGGAGTAAAACCCAGAAGGAACTGAATTAACTCCAGGATCTTACAAAAAAAGAATAGGCAAAAGCCTGGAAAGATGTCTGAAGTCAGAAGAGGAACTTGCAAGAATTTACTTGAGAATGGTTATTGACCGTATATGTGACATCTAGAACAACTATTATCTTCTGTTCTAGAGGAAGTTAGGTAAATTGGTGATAGCTTCAAACACTTGTCTTTTTATTGAAATTTCAAGTAATAGATCCAGACAACAAAAAGGTTTGAGCCATTTCCCCATGGGAACTGACAGTGTATTTAAAATGCATTCTGTACTCCTGCTTTAAGGGACCACCTGTAGAATAATACGTATTATAATGTTTAGCATTAAAAAGCACAATTTTTTGAGTGTATGGTATGCTGGGTCATATCTTATAAGAAAATAAAAAAAACACAAACATTTATAACCTCAGATGTTGAAAACAACTGTTTTCCATCACTAACAAGTTCACAAATTTTGCATAAACACTTGCAACCTTATCTCACTTTCTGCTGTTCACTTTGTAGTTGTGAGTGGGGAAAAGACCTGTATAGAAGCTCTGTAGATGAAACTTCATTATTTAATGCTTCTGCTTGTTTCATACAATAGCACTGGTGGGAAGGTGTTTGACCCTTTTTGAGTCAACCTGCCACCAAATCAACCAATATGTCTGTGGCTGATTCTGCAATCTTTATGTTATTTTTTCAAAGCTTTGTCTGAAAACTTTAGCTTTACTGTAAATATTATTGTGTGGAGTTCCATACTGTTAATAAAGTCTAAATGTCCCTTCTTCCCTTCCCTTCCCTTCCCTTCCCTTCCCTTCCCTTCCCTTCCCTTCCCTTCCCTTCCCTTCCCTTCCCTTCCCTTCCCTTCCCTTCCCTTCCCTTCCCTTCCCTTCCCTTCCCTTCCCTTCCCTTCCCTTCCCTTCCCTTCCCTTCCCTTCCCTTCCCTTCCCTTCCCTTCCCTTCCCTTCCCTTCCCTTCCCTTCCCTTCCCTTCCCTTCCCTTCCCTTCCCTTCCCTCCCCTCTCCCCTCCCCTCTCCCCTCTCCCCTCTCCCCTCTCCCCTCTCCCCTCTCCCCTCTCCCCTCTCCCCTCTCCCCTCTCCCCTTTCATAACTTTTAAGCATGCTGTTATTTTGTTTATTTCTAAAATATGCAGTAGGTAATTAGAGAGGCTTGCATGTGCTCAGAATGAATCTCCTGACTGCTGTTTCAGAACAACATGATTCATAAATATTAGTTTAAAATCATATTAAAGAGCAAAAAAATTTATATCTTTAACTACCTACAGTTAATTGTTTACTTAGAATTCTCATTATCTTCATTTAACTTCTGGGGGCGAGGTTAAATTGTATCATCTGTACCTCTTTACAGTTTGTGACACCTCAACACAGGTTTTCCTTTCAAAGTAAGGAAAGAACATTTTAATGTATTTCATCAGCAGATTATTTACTTTAGTGGACTCCCTATGAAGTGAAGGTATTTGTATAATAGTGTCGTGGTTGGAGGGGGGAGGTGAATTTTTCCAGGGGGATGTGGGCAGTCCAATCAGTGATCAGCTTTTCTTCTGGCACCTGGGTTGGTCACTCAGAGGTTTGGACACGCCTCTGAGGACACAAAGAGTTAAAAGCAGGAGTCTGGGGGGCTCGGCCTCTTTTCAGATCCCGGTTTCAGCAGAGAGACATCTCTGGCCTCCTTCCCCCCTGCCCGGCCACGAGGCTGGGTGGGGGAGGGGAAACACGTGGTCGGCTCAGGTAAGCCGGAGCCCCCGGGGGGGGGAGAAGAGAAGGGACAGGACTGGAACTGAGCTGCCCCGTCCAGGATGGAGGGGTGGAAAACTGTAGAAGTGCCTGCTGTGTGTGCTCACCCCCCTCCTCCCCCCCAAACTCCGGGAGAAGGTGCTCAGCCACGTGGGGGTTTGCAGAGCCTGGGAGTGCCTGAGCCTGCACCCTGCCGAGAAGAAACTGTTAACCCTTGCTTGGCAGAAAGAAACTTTTCTTAGACATTGATTCTCATGACTGGTGGTTTTCAGAGAGAGGGCAGCGGCCTGAGACCGAGGTGATAAAGCATGATTGGAAGGAACTCGATGGAAGAATGAGAGGAGTAGCCTTAGAGCTGGACTTTTCTTGCATAATGTCAGCCATGGACTGAACTTGAGTCTCTTTTGAACATAAACTGCATTTTTGGGTAGATGCAGCTGCCCTTGCTTTTGCTACAGTGACTGGCACTTGAAGAGTTAGAGCGAGCAGAGAAGAGAGGGGGAGGGTGAGGTGGCGCCCTCTGCCCTCAGGGCAGACCTGCTCCTGGAACCCTGGCCCCTGGGTAAAAAGGAGAGAGCTCGGCATGCAGCATCCTTAAAAAGCCCTGTATGTAGTTTTAGCCTATGAGACAGCGGTGAGAGCGCTGGACATAGGAAAAAGAGAGTGTCACCTTAGCAGACTTCTCCGGGCGGTGCTATGGGTGACATGGAAACACATAAGGGGTAGACCCGTGTTTTCTGAGGAACAGTCTGTGGTGCGAGAGAGACTCCTCTCTCCCTTGCTGAATTGAAGATTAGTTTGTTTTTGAGTGGTGATTGTTTGATCTAAAACCCAAGGGTTGGTCTGTGAAGAGTGATGGGTGGGGAGGTAGAAACTGGGAGAAGAAATGTTCTAAGAAGTTTTTATTTCTGTCTCTGTGTGTGTTTAAGAGTATCACTGTCCCTGTTCTTATGTAATTAATAAAGTTTTGGTGGGTTTTTTTTTGTTTTCAAAGTTTAAGCCTGCTCTGCTCTGTTCCTGATCACATCCCACAGGAGTTGTTAGAGAAAAAACATATATTCATGGGTGCACTAACATCTGGCCAGTGCAAACCCATGACAAATAGTTTTGTTAATAGTAGTTCTGGTAAGGCAAGATGACAGATGTAGGTTAATCCCTGAGTACAATTTTAGTTTGTATCCTGGTTGCAGTAATGTTCATTTTCTAAATGTCATTTTCCTCACCTGCATTTCCTTTCAGAACCCAACAAATATACTTTGTGTTTTCACAATACAATGTTTCTTTGACTACTTATCTGCCTTGACCATCCAGGGGTTTCTAAAGTAAAAAAACCCAACCCAAACCAAACCAAACACAACAAAACCAACCAACCAAACAAAAAAAAAACCTGAAAAAGCCCTTGCTTTTCCTGGGATTTTTTTGCTTTTCACATTTGTATATGCTGGAACTCACAACATTTAGAGATGAAGAAACAGAATAAGAAAATCAAATCAATGAAAGCTGGATACCTGGGTTTTTTTTTCCTCCTGGCCTTTTTCTTATAGAAATGCTAAATGCCTGAAAAATTGATTGGTTCATATGTGTCAAAATCTTATACAGCCAGGAGGAGTACAATGGGAGTAACATAATTTTACATTTATACTAGTTATGAAACTTCAGGATTTTCTTTTATTTAAAGAATCCTTGGATCCCAAGAACCTGAGGGTAGTTCAGATTTTGGATATCTTCTCTGTCTCTCAGACCTACTCTTTAGCATGAGTAGTTTTAGACTTTATCAAGCATACTGTATTTGAAGAAACTTTTCAGGTCAAAGCATTTTGTTAATTATTTGCTTAATGGTACTATAAATTGCATCTAAGACTACTCTTGATGAAAAGAGGCTGTGAGCTAGCATTCTGTCTTCCCTGAGGTCTCCAAGTTGATCATGCTTTTCCTTTCCTTATATGATTAGGGTCATGAAGTTTACATCATGGACAGGTTTCTGGCTGGTAAGGCATGAGCAGCATGTGCTATACATTCCTCTGTGTTCTGCCTTGATTTGTGGTGCAAGCCACTGCTGTTTTATCCTTTCTGTGAAATAGACATCTGTTCTCTCAGAAAGGAAACATCCAGTCCAAACTGGGTAAGTAGATATGGACATACGTGATATGTGAAGAAAAAAAGCTTTGAAGATGAAATTTGTAAAACCTTCTGGTGTGTGACAGATGTGGGATGTACACCCATCCTTCTCTGCTAGTTCTTCTATTGTACACAAAGAGAAATGTTTAGATATCTCAAAAGTCCTTAGAAGCAGGAAACAGGTTACTTGTAATAAGTAAAATTGGATTTCATGTAAATATTAATAACACAAGAGACATGCAGTGGAGCTTATTAGTCCTTAGAAGCTTGGTCAAGCAGATGGGTTCTGCGTTTATACCAAAAAGGATAGAAGTGGTATAAACTCAGCTGATTTATTGAGAAAAACATTGATACACTAGACCTCAAATTTCACCACATCAGGAGCTCTTTCAAGGTTTCATTGCTGTCATTTATTAGAAATGAAGAGTATAAACATCAGTGTAGCTTACTTTGACCGTTTATTTACTTATTTGTAATAAACAAACCATGTTAAACCATGAGACCATTGAAACAGCCCTGAGCTGTTGAACATCCAATTAGAGAGATAATTCTTAGCATTCCAGAAAGATTTGGAGAAATTTATTTTAATGAGAAATATAAAGCCTCTGAAGTGTGGTAAGGAGAAAACATTTTCTTGGTCTAAATCTAATTAATAATTGTGTAGATTTTATTCTGATTTTTTTCTTCTCTGTGATTAGATCCTGCCTCCGTATCAGTAGCATTTTGTGAATGCTTATTTTCAAGACTGTGGCAACTATATTGAAATTCACACATGTGATATTGGTTTCATGTCTTGTAGTTGAAAGTTATAAAGACCGATGGACCCTGAGGTGCTGATTACTGCCCAATTCAGAATATGTTGTTATGATAGAGGAACAGGAAGTTCACTTTGTTTTTCAGTTGTCTTGCAATTGCTTTGTGGGAACATGAAGAGCATTTTGCACTACTTTTTGAATTCCGCTGCTCTAAATAATTTTACATGGTAAATATATCCACCATTACACTGTTGGAAGGAACTGAACAGAACTATTTTAAATAGATGTATGAACTCATAAGCAAATTGGATACTATATTCTTGCTAAACTGTCAGTGGTAATTAAAGAGTACACTAGGATTTCACTTTCTAATAAATCTCTTTTGGCTGCTGTGGGGGACTTATTTAGCCACCTGTTTTAATGGCATTTTGTTTGTTTGTTTTTGTGTTTTGTTTGTTTTGGGGTGTTTGTTTTTTTGTTGTTTTGTTTTGTTTTGAACCAAAAATATAGTGTCAGTGTACACAATGGAGTATTTTGAATGAAGAATCCCATGAAAAAGATTTAACAATTATTGACTGAATTATGTTCACCGGGTCAAAAGCATATTTTGAAAATTTTGTGCCCAAGTTGCTTGATGCTGCAAATTGATGAACATCCCACCTAAAGAAATAAAAACATCACTGATTTTTGAAAATTGTTACTTTTTTCTACAGTTTTTTACGAAATTCTACACTTGAGAACTTACATAATTCATTTTAAATAGACACAGATGTTTTTGTCCCATGTGCACCCATTCTGAAGGTTTGATTTATTTTATTGCAAAGTTTTGTATTGTATTATGATTTATTTAATCTGTATTTAATATGTATTATGATTTATTAGTATTTTTCCAGCACTGCTTTTACTATGACACTAGTTAAAACAATTAATTAAAAGCTTTTCCTTTGATAGAAAACTGCAGCACGTTGCATTGTTGCTGTTGCTGTGACAATGGGAAGAACACTGTTTTCTATCATGCAAACAAGCTCTCCAAACACTTTTCATTTTTCTCTGAAGTCTTTATGCGCATTCCTATTAGTAGAAGTCTCATTTATTCTGTCCCTGTGTTAACATAATACTATATTCATCTCAGTGAGGGAGCTAGGTGCATGTTTTGATTTGTCATGACTCCTGTCCAACTGGCATCTGAATGTGTTTGAAATTACTGAGAGCCCATAGGATTGAAAGGTTAATATTACCAATATGTTAATATTACCAATATTACCATTTTTTAAAGTATGTGTTTTGTCTAGATACTTTAAGGTCAGTCATTTATTCACAAGAAAAATTCAGAAACCAGCAGACCCTTGCTTAAGTCTGTTGAAGATATTCTAAAATGTGTCTAGCAGAAGTTACAGGTAGACATTTGCTGTTGTCGTTAGTTTGTTCAGTTCACATTTTTCAAACATATATTGAGTTCTCAATTTTTTTTCCTTTATGCAGCAGAGGAAGGGTCTCTGCCGCACTTCCTTTTACTGTTTTCTTAAACATTTATTCTGCTATTATGTCTTTAATTAAATTAAAGACATTTAATTAATATTCCGCTGTTATGCAACAGCACACCCATTTACTGATAGATTGGGTTTGTTAGTGGTGTCTTAGAGTTTAGGAGTAGAATCATAGAATAAAAGAATCGTTTGGGTTGAAAGGGATCTTTAAAGACCATCTTATTCCAGGCCCTCTCCCATGGGCAGGAACACCTTCTCTTAGACCAGGTTCCTCGAAGCCCCATCTATCAATGTGGTTTCATGATATAAATGTGGTGAATAGTATTTTTAAATTTCGAAGTTTAAATTTGATACCCAGAAAGATTCTTTCCTCCTCCTCTGCCTTTTATTACCTCCCCTAGCCTTTACTTTCATCTCATTTACTTTCTGTTACCCATACTTTCCATCTTCACAAGCCCTTAATCTATACTTTTTTTCCTCACCTCCTTTCATGCTCTTTCCTTCCTTCACTTTGTAATTTTCATCCTTTTGATATATTTAGGGATTTTTTTTTTTTTTTTTTTTTTTTTTTTTTTTTTTTTTTTTTTTTTTTGTGTGTGTGTGTGTGTGTGTGTGTGTGTGAATGAAGGGTTCCTCCTCCAGCCATGTTCTAAGATACCTGCAATCAGGCTTCCCTGTATTTTGCTGTTTAACATGCATTGTTACTCTTAAACATTGTTTTCTCTGTTATTTCCTTATACCTTTTCTGCTATCTCTGGAATCTCTGTCGTAGTACATGACTCTCATTCCTCTACCACTTTCTCCCTTCCTGAATTATCAACTTTATACTTCTTTCTTGGTTGTATTCTTCATTTTTTTTCCTCAAGTGCTTTTTTAGTTAGTCTCTTGATACATATCCATCCCCTCTTTCCTCTCTGCTCATCTACTCATTCTGCATTTCAGTATACCAGTCTAACAAAAATACCATTATGTTCTTCTATTCACATCAGTTCTCTTATTAAATCCTTTTGTGTTCTGTCTTTTATCTTTAGAGTTAAGTTTCTTCTCTGTCCCTTCCAAACCTTTCTGTAGCTTCTGATCTGTGAACCTCAAAAGTCATGCTCAAATAGCTCCTTATTATACGATGCTTTATTCTTGTTTTAGCTCCCTCTAAGGTTAGCCTAAGGTTTTGTCTACATAAATTCTGTCTTTCATAACAATGCCCCAGTTCCTCTCCATGGTGGGCTCTCTCCTGTTTTCTGAGCAGCTGACTTCAGCCTCAGAAAAACAGGTTGAAAAACTCCTTCAATCCCACTGAATCACAGGATACTATCTAACTTGTCTTCCCAGTAAGAACCTCATGCTCTTTACTGAAGCTAAATGCCCTCCTGTGAAAGGTTCTCTGAGAGCTGATTGTAACGGGCCATGTAAAAATGCAGTGTTGTATAAAGGGCAATTAATATTACTATGAATTAATATTATTTCAGACAAATTTAGAAATCCTTCTAAGATACTTACGCTTTGTGCTTTTCATCTCACTGTTTTTGACTCTCACCTTGTAATGTACTTTCTGCTTCACTAAAGGTATGATAATGAGGCATGCATAATTGAAATGAAAACCTCTTCAGAACCCCTTCTGATTGAATCTGTTGAGAATCATAATCACGCACTCCTGAAGTTACAGAAAACCAGTGTATTGATGTGCAGCAAGGGTCTGGGCTCTGCGTGAGTTGCTTACCCAGCTGACATGCTGTCCTTTGAATTAATCTAGTTTCAGAAAAAGTATCAAGGGTACACTAATGGGCTGTAAAAGAAACCGATAATCTTGTGTATACATGATGAAAGAGCTTTATAGATAAAGTAATTAAATGACAATGGAATGACAGTAGTAGTTATTGGATGCATTTTGTGTACAGAAGTCTTTTCCAAAGGAGCAGAAAATCCACAAGAATAAGGAATCTTTGTGTTTAATCCACCCACAATTTTCTCTAAGGATGGATTTTTCCCTGTTGCCAATAGTTGTGTACTTTTGATTGCATTTAGAAGCAATTAGTTTCTGACTTTGGGGACAGTGTTTCATGACTCAATTTTTTTTTTAATTCTGATCACAAATAATTTTTCTGACAATTTTTGTTTAGGAGGATTTTTTTAAACAGATGATTTCTTTCTCTGAATTACAGATATTACCAAGTTCTAAAATATCTGCCTCTTTTGGCTAAATAATTACATATGTAGATAATGGGAACTAGAAATAGGGCCTGAAAAGTTAACACTAAGATTCTGTGTGCAAAATTCATGCATTTTCTAATCCTTATTTATGTGGCTAAAACTTCTAATGTCATGATGAACTCTTGAAAACCAAAGTGTCTCATTGGATCTGACATAAGATGTCGAATTTATTGCTCTCTACAGCTACCTGAAAAGAGGTTGTAGTCAGGTTAGGGGCAGTCTCTTCTCACAGGTAAAAAGTGACAGGACAAGAGAAAATGACGTCAAGTTGCACCAGGAGAAGTTTAGATTGGATATTAGGAAGAATTTATTCACAGAATGTGTTGTCAAGCATTGGAACAGGCTGCCCAGGGAAGTGGGTGAATCACCATCTCTGGAGGTATTTAAAATCCATGTGGATGAGGCACTTGGGGACATGATTTAGTGGTGGATTTGGCAGTGCTGGGTTTATGCTTGGACTTGATGACTTAGAGGTCTTTTCCAACCTAAACAATTCTATGATTCTACAAGTCTGTGTGCTGTGTATTTCTGTTGAAATCAAGGCATGCCCATTTCCTATGTTAATGTCTAAAGAAATTGTTCTGATGTAAAACCCAGTTTGCTGCTTGGTTCCCTGTGTTCCAGGGAATTACCACAATTTTAAAGAAAGTGTTTTTAGCATGAGGGAAATAATTTTCTCAGTTTCACTCTTAGAGAGAATGATATTTTTTATAGCTGAAATTTTCCAATGGAAAAAAACCAAGGGATATCCAAAAATACCCACTACATTTTCTGTCTGCAGTACTCTCTGTGTTAAAATGAGTGCAAGTGCTCTGCATTATAATTGTATTCTGGGTTAACTTGTATTTAATACAGATCCTTCTGTTATGGGCAGACTTTTAAGCTAAGGACTGCAGCTCTGGACATCATCCAACTTTTGCAGTTAATTAGGGCTGTAGACAGTGTGCTAAATTTTGAATCTCAGTTGTATCTGTAGTGCTGCTTCCCCTGTATCTGAAAGAGGTTTGGCTATTAGTAGAAGTCTGTTGACTGAGATTCTATCCAGGAAGCCTGAAATTGTATCCATGAGCTGAAGGATTAATTTAAAGAAAAGGAAGTCTCTTGAGTCTTTCTTTCCAGCATAGCATTGCATACTGTCTTTTTTTTCCAGGGAAGTTCTTTTCTTTAATTTCCCATCATTATAGACAGGCACCTTGGTAAGTTTTCCATGTAAGGCCAGTCTTAAGATCATCGGCTTTCCAGAAAATACAGTTTTTCTGTGCTTCATTTGCTCTTTTGTCATGTTCATAATTGTTTTCTGGAGATTTAATTTTATAGGTTGTAATCTTTATGACCTGGGGTAGTTATAAATCATAGTAGAAAATACATGCCATACATATTTTCAGTTCTGTTAGTCTTTAATTTTTGCACCACCACCTGCTGTAGGAGCTGTTTTTCCTTTCTGACTTCTCACACACTGTATTAATTTCCAAGTCAAACCATGGTGTATTCTTAGCTGTCACTCTGAGCTTCCTTCAGTCTTCATGAGAGTTACAGTTTGATAAGTCATGCCCCAGTCATACATTCGATTACGTTTTTAAATTGACATTAATCTGATTCTTTTTTGTACAAGCATTTTTATATGTGGCATAATACTGTGTAATATCTAGTAGAATATTAAGAAAATTTAAATCTTTGCAATTAAGTTTTGTATAAAGGAATATTAATTATGAAGAAAAAAGATTCAGATGTGGAAAATGTAAATTCAGATCTGGAAAAATCATAAATAGTCATAAAATACTGCCAGTGTGCCTTCTTAAGTGCATCCGATACAGAAAATGCAGAGTTTAAGGTCAAAAGCGTGTCTTTTAAAATAACTGTGACATATAAAATACTTGACTATTCCACTATCAGTACAAAGTTCTACTTGCTAAATGTTAAACATTATAGAGTGTTGCTATTCTCAACACTCAATACTCAGTATATTTAATTAGTAGTTCCCAATTACCTACACCAGCAAATTACTGTTTTTGCAGTGGAGGCAAAGGTTCGTTGGATTCCCTTCCAGCCTTGCAAATTTTCAACCACAGTGACTGCAGGACTGGTCTTCATTTCTGTTGGTCTTTTCTGTGTATTTAATAGCAGTTTTATTTTTGTTTTGATTATCTAAGGTTATGATTGAGACAATTTTCTTGAGGAGAGATACTATAAGCCATGTTGTTAATTAAAAATTACCTGAAAGGGCAGCAGATGACTCTGGAGCAAATCAAGAATTCCAATTTCCCTCTCAAATATCCTACAGTGCTGATCACTCTGTTTTTCAATTGCAGATTCTTATTAATTAATTAAAATTAATGGCTAGTAGGGAGAAGGAGAATGGGAGCCATCATCACAGCAGAGAAGCAAAACCTAGGAAGATTAGTTGCAAGGCAAATGTGTCAAATTAAAGCAGTACATTTTGAGTGAAAGGAAAATCTGTGGGAAGTGAACAGACATATCTGATGGAGAATACTGGAAAAGCCAAAGGCTGAAATGTGAGCACTCAAATACTGAACAATTTTATTATGGATACAAGTGTATGGATAAAGGCTAAAATAAGCATACTATTATTATTGATAACAAAAGAAGATTACATATTTCTTTTATACTGTTGGGAGGATTTATGGATTTCACTTCAGGAACCCTTGTGTTAGTAGAGTAAAATGAGGAAGAATGTTGGTAACTCTTGCCTTGAAAAAAAAAAAAGGTGCTTTTTAGAAAGTGAAAACATAAAGCTCTCTCTGTCCATTATGTTTCTGCCCTGCTGTAATGCATCTCATAAACTAAGGGCTTCCAATCTGTGTCTGTCTCCTTTATAAAGGCAAGAAACAAATGTGTGAGAAATGGATATATATAAAACTGTTAGGACATAGTGGCCAAGACAGAGGAATAAATATCATGCCTATAATTTTGGTTGTACAAATCTTTTGGGGATTTGCTGTACTAGGAAAACCAGAACTGTACATTTTGTGAGAAATTCTCAAGTTCTACTGCAAGTTTAGTCACAATGATTTTTTCAACCTTTAATTGAGCTGCTGTATCCCAAAAATAGACTATAAGAAACTACAGTACTTAAGTGCTGTAGGACCTTGTCTTTATGCCAACGTGAGCCTTTGCCGTGTTGGTCTGGAAGATGTGTGTGATCAGATAAAAAGGCCATTGCTGCACTCTAGGGCTTGGTGAGGGAGGACCTAAAGGTAATGTTTATTTCCATACCATCCATTTTTAGTCTTAGGAATGATGAATAAAATAAATCAAAGCAATATACTGGAAAGCTGGACATGATAGTTGAGCTCAGATGGATAAAAAGAGTCGGTCTGGTAAGTAACTGCTTGTCAGGCATGAATTCTAATTTTTTTTTTTTTTTAATTTATGGAGGTTTTGTTTGTTTGTGTCTTTTGTTGAGTGTTAGTTTGTGAGTTTCTTGTTTGGCTGGTTCATTGGTTCAGTCTTGTTTTGTTTTGCTTTGTTTTTTATTGTTTTTTGTTTGGTTGGTTTTTTTTTAACTTAATGGGTTAGAAGGGAATTGTCCAAGTACTTGAACTTTGCATTTCCTTTGTGTCTGGAGAGAATGGTATCTATTGAAGTAGTTGATATTATGTGGGCATAATATCAACTATCTATCATATAGAGAAGAGTGAAAATAAAAGTTGACCTTTGGAATGCAGAAATAAAGAAGAAAACTAAAAAGTTTAGAATTTTTTATCAGTTGATTATGCCAATCAAGTAAATGACAGATATGAGGTAGAAAAAAAAATTTTACTCTTGACTACAATGCCTAGTTACTGAATCTTTCCCTGTACTCTGATAGAGAAAACTCCAAACTAAATATCATATTACAAGATAATTTGGTTTCCTTTGAATCAGTGGATTTATTGAAGCTATTGGGGTTAAAGTTTTTCTGAAGCAAAGCTTATAGAATCCTTTCTGAGCTATTTAAGCAGAAAATCATTCTATTGACATCTTGGTCCTTCCATGTTCCTCTAGGGTCTCATGCTTTGTTCCACTTTATATACTTAATGCTGCTGCCATTGTCTGCATTTCCCACTTCCTTCCTTCCTTTTGATGTGCCTCTTATGTCTTTAGGAGAAGTCTCTTCTTATGTACTAAATTTTCACCTAAAATCTCCTTGAAAACTCACAGCTTTGGAGCTTATGCTAAGCTCCTGAGATGACTGGACTGGACTGAGCAAAAGAACCTTGAGTGTGTAAGCTAGAAAATGCTTGGAGGACAATGGCTGTCATTCTCCAGCAGCTGCCCAACTGAAAAGAATACACAAACCTAAAAATTTTCATGAAGCAGCAGCCTTGGAAGAAATTCAGGTTGTAAGGCAGGAGCCAAGTAAAGATATAGCACTGTAGCAAGATGGTGAGTTGGAGGATAATGAATCCCAGGATTAACAAGCTGCAGAATTTATGCTTAGTGAACTGTTAAAAACCGGTGAAGGAGGAAAATGAGAGCTATCAACAGCTGCAGAGTATGAGAAGCATAAGAAAATGAGAGGTGCAGGCAAGTAGAATGGCTTGAACAATTACATCTTGGAGTGGAAAAGGTTGGAAACATTCTTTTTCAGTTTTTAATTAGACAGACTCTGATCTGAAAATTGAAATAAAGCAATCAAGAAAAGCTGTGTGAGTCTGGTGTCTTCTGAAAAGTCAGTTAAAGATTCCTGTGGCTACTGTGCAAATTTGAGATATTCTGTCCTAAAATGGTAGAAGAAAGACACTGAAAATATTACCTAGGTGGCTGCCTTTATCATGATTCCTATGTCTACACCAGTACAAGTGTGGCAAGGGAAGAAGTGCTTGCTTGTGAAAACTGACAGTTACACCATAGTCCGCCCCAAATTCATCTGTAATAAAGTAAAAATTATAGAAAACACAATCCTCTTCAAAAAGTGAAGTGACAATGAGCTGCATTAGCAAATTGTGATCCACTGAATACTTCAGTGGGTTCTATAAATCTCATCAAGCAGTGCTTTCATATTTGTATTATAAGCAATTATGAATATGCAATCTGTGATATGTTCTTGCCATGCCTTAATGATTGGAAACGGTGATTGTGAAAATGCTGGTGAATACACTATATTTTGGTTCTATTTTTTGTATTCAAGTACTTTAATTAGCAAAAAGAGGTATGTTTTCTGGGAGAATTTAGTATGAGTGTGCTATATTGATGAAAGGATTTTGAACTCACTAAATATCTTAATTAGTTTGAGTCTTATTTCTTTATTCAATCAAATTGTCTTTAAAAATTTGAAAGTTGTTGCAACAGTGCACAGAACTTCTTCCTTGAGTTCTGTCAGTAGTTACGAGAGTGAAGAGATCAATACCTGACCCTCCTCTTCTCAAGGAAGTTGCAGACTGCAATGAGGTCTCCCCTCAATCTCCTCTTCTCCAGGTTAAACCAAGTGACCTCAGCCTCTTTTCATTCCGCTTCCTGCTCCAGAACCTTCACCATCCTTGTGGCCCTCATGTGGACTCTCTTAATTTCTTTCTTATGTTGTGGCACCCAAAACTGCCCCCAGCACTCGAGGTGAGGCTGCCCCAGCTCAGAGCAGAGCAGGACAATCCCCTCCCTTGCCTGATGCTGTGCCTGATGAACCCCAGGACAGGGCTGGCCCTCCTGGCTCCAGGGCACTGCTGGCTCATGTTCAGCTTTCTACTACCCAGGACCCCCAGGTCCCTTTCTGCAGCGCTTTTCTTCAACATCTTCCTCCCCAGTCTACACAGACAACCAAGGTTGCCCAGGTGCAGAATCCTGCACTTGCTCTTAATTTGTTGAGGTCTTTCTGCAGTGTCTCTCTGCCCTTGAGGGAGTTGACATCTCCTCCCAATTTAGCATCATCAGCAAACTTCCTTAGTATTCCTTCAAGTCCTGCATGTATGTGGTTAATGGAGATGTTGAAAACAACTGGGCCAAGGATGGAGCCCTGCAAAACCCCACTGGTGACAGACCACCAGTCTGATGCTATCCTATTCACTATAACACTTTAATTTTAAATATTTTGTTCTCCCTACACACAGACTGTAGAGAAAACTCTGAATCCAGTGTATTACCCAGTTGTTTGGACTTTGCATGCAAGCCTTTAAGGGTGAGCAGATTTTGCTGCTATTTGAACTAGCTGTTAAAAAATCCTAGAAAGCTGATCTGAATATTCCAGCTTCCAGAAAGAAAAAAGAATATGCACAGCAGGTTTAAGTGGTTTACTGAAAACAGAAAGTGCTGCAAAGAATTTGTGACTTCAAGAGGATAAGCAGTAATCTGTGCTTCTCAAAAGCATCCTAAAACTTTGCAAGTTAATAGAGAAAATACAGAAATGGTGATGAGAGTGAGTGAATGAGTGTCATCTATGAGGCAAGGCATAATAAATGTTTCTGGCAGCATATACTGGTAGGGCAAGCATTTTGAATTAGATTTGGGTAACGATGTGTAGTTGCTGATGAAATGAATGTATTCATTGAAGAACCATAGCCAAAACAAAGAATGCAATCTGTAAAAAGACATATTATAAATCCACTGGTTTCAGATCTGTAAAACGACTGTTTGGGAAGTTTTTACTGCAAATGTTGTACTTATTCATTTCTATGTAGGAGGACACTTAAATTGTACTATGTAGCACTCATTTATACAGTTATTGGGTACAATTTGTATAGTAATCTGTTGAAATCTTTCATGATGCAGAAGTGTTAAGATAGTATCTGAGACCAAATTCAAGTATCTGCTTTGAGCCTCAGATTGTTAAATTCTGCAAGATCAAACAAGACTCAAGAGTACCATAGCAAAGCAAATTGTAATAATAAAGTCAGAAATCAACTTTGAGCATGAATAAAAATTCAGACATAAGAAATATGAAAATAAAACCAAACTAGTCAGGGTTGGATAGGGGAGAGATTGAAAGAGTATAAATCTAAGCTTGATTTAAATAGAATTATTGGAATTGATACTGAAAAAAACTTTTGGAACTCTTTCTGATTGTGACAGTCTTTGCAAAAATAATTGCAGTGTCTAAATTAAAGTAATCAATCAAAACTAATTATGTATCATCAGATAGTCTGCTGCTAGAAGTGTATGAATTTCTTGTTCAGCATGGATTCTTGCCAGAACAACTTTCCTTTCTTGTATTAAGATATAAGTGAAAAGTTAGGGGTTGCTGATGGAGAATCCCTGAAATCTAATTACCTTTTATTTTTACGTCCTAGATGAGTTGATTTTTAATTGTTTAGCTGCCAAGACATTTGTAGCTGTGAGAATTCAAATATATTTTAGAATTTACTGGCTTGGCTTTGATTTTTATTTAATTATTTATTTATTTTTGTGGAGGGGGCATGGCGGAAGTTGAAGAAACAACACAACATTTGGCTGAGAGTTTGGATGGTTTTTAAATTGTGTTTCAGTCACTATCATTTGAATATTGATTCAGCATAAATGCTCCATTTTGCTACCTCTCCTTCATTTGTAAGAAAAAACAATGTATCCCAATATTCTTCTGCATACCCTACACTTGAGCTCACACATACTCAATGAATTCATAAAATAAAAGAAACCCCTATGTAGAGATTCATGTGCATGTCTGCCTGCATTCTTTTTATTTCCTCTTTCTTAAATATTAAGATTACTTCTGTTTTCTTACCTAGGTTTCACTATTTTTAACAAGCCAGTGGTCTATTTGTATCATATACTCTCTAATGTAACATTTACAATTTTAATGATGACTATCTGTGCAGATATCTTAGATGACTGTGAGAAAAATGCTTCATATTTTTTATACTGTCTCCCACCAGCATATTCTAACCATCTGAACTGATCTGGTATGCATGATAAAGATTTTATGTATCTTTGAGTATGTTTCCCTTGTAGTATTAAGTAATGCTCTGGTTCTTTATAGTAGGATGATTAGTGGTTTTTTTTAGAATTAGTGTATCAGCACTCTTAATGAGATGCTGTTGAGTTCCACTAAAAAAGCATTATTATATCTCTTATATATTTCCCATAGAATCTCAGTAACAGATATCTATTGTAATTTTAATCTTCATTTAGGGTCTCAGTCACATATGTGAAATAATTGGTATTTAGTTTCTTCATGTTTAGCCTCTATTGCAGGAACAATTTTCTGTCTCTCGTTAAGATATATTAATCAGCGGCAACTGCATTATTTTCATTGACTTACTGGGTTTTGGTTTAGGATCAAGACATTATTTCTTAAATGTATACAGGACTAAAGTAAAACACATCTATTTCCTGGAGAGTGCATTGCTATGATGATGGTTATAATAGTAAATGGTAAATAGTATCATTTCTATTAACCCCCTAAGTCGTCTGAAGCCAATTCAAGTCAAAGTAATTGAAAAAATCTATTTATTCGGTGTTTGAAATAGAATAGCTCAGCTCTGCATAAACAATATAAACATTCAGGAAAAAGTATTTATCAGAGTTTTCCATCTTGAAACCTTTTGCAAGCCTATCAGCAAGACTTCTGAGAGCTTTTGCAAGCCCTATCTTGAAAGCTTTTGCAAACCTATCAGCAAACCCATGGTGAAAAGCCTGAAGATTCTTTTGAGGCTCTGTATCAGGACTGGCTGCCCTGGGCTGCAGCCAGCTTGAGCTTCCCAGCTCTCAGTTTTGGAAAATTTGATGAAATTTTTGGTAGTCCATTAGCATTGGAAAGTTCTATCCCTTGAAGATGCTGAAAGCTTTGGTAATATAATGTTAGTATATTTCAACAAAAAGGCAGGAGGGAAGTGAAGTGGTTTAGGTCTCCTCACTGAAAGTAGAGTAGACTCAGTGGTTAGGATCTAAATTTGGCGTGTGTTCTATGTTTCCTTTAGATGTCACCATGGCAAAAGAGAAGTCACAGTGCCTATCTATTTGTTCTTTATATGTCTTTATTTTTATATTTTATAGTGTATTTATATTTTGTACATTAAATTCAAGCATCAGTCCATGTTAAATCCCACTCTACATTTAGCCATTTAGTAGATGTTGTAGAAGTCCTTGGCAGAAACAAAATAAAAGGTCAAATTTAAAGGTGGAATCCATATTAGTCCTTAGTGCAGTCTGAAGTATAGCATCATAGAACTGCAGAATGCTTTGGGTTGAAAGAGATCTTTAAAGTTCATGTAGCTTCATCCCACTGCCATGGGCAGTGACATCAATTTGCTCAAAGCCCCATCCAGCCTGGCTTTGAGCACTTCCAGGGATGGGGCATCCACAGCTTCTCTGAGCAACCTGTTCCAGTGTCTCACCTCAGTCATGGTACAGAAGTTCTTCCTCACATACAATCTAAATCTACACCCATTTAAAAACCATTATCTATTGTCCAATCACTGCAGGCCCTTGTAAAGTCTCTGTCTCTGCAGCAGTGTGGAGGAGCTAAGCCTAAGATCTTTTATCCCATACTCTCTTGAAGACACAGCCTGTGGTTGACAAGAACAGTTTATTATGCTACTTCTAGTGTGACACAACACCACATACACTATCAGAGATTAAATGTGCCCAGGCTTCAGGCATCCTGTAGGGCATCCTGTCATTCTGTGGATTCAGTTTTCTCTTTTAAACATGCTTAAGGCTGAATCTTCACTAAACAGTGAAGAGAGAGCAGCTAATGTTCTGTGTTGCTCCTCAATAGTTTTTTTCAATACTCCCTTGTTTCAAAATGTACTGCAAATTGCAAAATACTTACCTTTGTTGGAGAACATCTGGTAAGCAATGTGCATGTGCAGCAAGAATGAACCTTCTTGTGCCCACCTACTGCAAGTTTGTTTTGTTTTCATGTATTCTGAAGTGTCTTATAAGAGTAATTTTTAGGAACATTATAGTGATTTAACATGGCTGCTTCCCATGTAAACCTCTGGTGTGATCTTCATGCATTCTAAATTGCTGATTTCTTGAGTCATCTCACAATGAGAATGCCTCTGACTATGTTGTTGGGTTAAGGGAATGCGTCAGACAGCTTTCTCTCATGATGTATAAAAAGCTAGCATCCAAACAAAAATTGTTTCTGACAAAAGCTATGACTTGTGTCAAAAGTGAAAATTAAATGCCAGATGGATAATTCAATCCAAAATGACACTTCAGCCTTGAGGACATACTACTTTTTATCTTTTTATTGTTCAATCTGTAATTAAAAGCCAGACAATATCTCAATACTGAATGTGGGGTGATAGAGAAAGAATGACGCACTACTAGCTGTGAAATAAAAACATGCTAAGAAGTAGCTACTGATGAGTTCAGATTTTCATTAGTTTTGGCATATTCACAGGTACTGTAAAGTTAAGTGACAAGAATCTATCTGGGTAAAGCTCTTAAATGAGCACTTCTTTAAAATAAACATATAAAAATACATTTTAAAAGTTTTCTGAACACATAAAAATTAGGAGGAGGATAAGCTTATTTTTATTGCTCAGTCTTTTCTTCTACAGGATTTAGTTTCATGGTTGTCCCAGTATAACTGAATTAAATTTAAAGGCAAAAAAAAAATAATCAAGCAATAATAGCTAGTTAATCTCAGATATTTCCAAATCAGGGTTGTTACACCTTCTGTTAAAAATTAAACAGAAAAAAAAAATACTCTTTTTCAGGGAGAGGTTAGTAAAAGAAGAGGAGAAGGAATGCAGCTAAAATAAGCAGGAAAAAGCCTTTTAAAAATCACCTACTAAACACAAAGAATTCTTCTATCTATACTTTATTTGTACATTGGGTTATTTACTTAAAATATTCATATGTAAAAACGCTGATCAGAACAGTACACAAACTGTTGTGGAAGATTAGTTTTCTATTTTTTAAAAGCTGCTAGGTCTAAATCCTTATGATTCTCAGCTTTGTGTGAAAACTGAAATGCTGGGCTTTTAATCATACTGTTTTGAGTTCTAATGCAGCTGTAAGCCATCCACAAGGGCAGCTGCTGTAACAGTTCTAGACTGAAGCAATAACAGAGATACACAGCATTCTTCTCCCATGAGCAGGTTCATTCTGTATTCACCATTTAAAGGAAACTCCAAGTGCATTCATTATGAAATTGTAAGTCCGCATCTTGTGCTAGATTTTAAAGTGTTTCATATGTGAAAGCATCAATTGTGTTAACATGCTGCTATATTTAATTGGTACAGCAAAAATATGTGTGCTAGTCTGTTTGTAAAGGAAATAGTAAATGTATTTCAAGATCTCCAACATTCTCAGTATCAAATATAACAAAGAAAGTAAAGTATTTTTCATAAGGATGATATTTAAATGGGTATATTACTAAACACAGAAATAGAGAATGAAGGGAGGAAAGGGAGGGAAGGAAGGAAGCAAGGAAGGAAGGAAGGAAATCATAAAATAGGGTAATTTTGCACCATATCTATGTATAGTTTGCCTATATTGTTTATTGGCATCTGTGGGAGGCCTTGGTCATTAAAAACAGACTGACATTTTCATTTTTGATTGTAGTTGTGTGGACACAAACATAATGAAAAGGGTGACTGGCATCTTAAGGGAAATAGGGGTAGGTTGAACATGGTTTCCGGGTCTAAAATTAGGCTGAATTTGCAAAGATGTTAATTCTGCCCTGCTATGATCAATAGTAACAGCATTTCTTAGGGTTTTCAGACATTTAAAAATTTCAGAACAAAAATTATTTATTTACTTTATGTCCTATTCCTACTAAAATAGCTGAGAGAGGAGTGTTCTTTGCTAGTTTACCAGAGCTTTCCTAGCATAGCATTTTTTTTTCAGTCTTCTACTCTTTCTCAAAAATATCTTGTATTGCCCACATGGACATAATCTGTAGAAACACTGACTGTAGAATAGTTTTGATTGGAATGTCCCTTCCCTTTTAAATATTTTCATTATAATATTTCAATTAATATCTGAATTAATATCTATGTCATATTCAGATAGTACATTTTTTTCTGTTGTCTTTTCGGCTGTTCCAGAAACCTCTATTTTCATTTTATGTGCCCAAATCTGTCAAGTAATACGTAGCTTAATTTAATACTAAATTGTTAAATGCTGTATTGTAAAAGCCATGACAGTTCTGTTTGCAGATGTTGACAGTGGGCCAAATTTAAAGCTGTAACAGAAGACTGGCTTCAGGCCAAGTTCTCTGCCACAGCTTAGAGAAAACCAAAGGGAAGATTTCCTGATACTTCTTTGGAGCTTCATTGCAGATGGCTAAACTTATCCTACGTGATTAACTTCAACAGCGTCCTATCAAGTAGAACAGAAACTAGTAAAAATATATATTTAGGACATAAACAAGCAAGAATCAGTACAGCTTAATTAGCCCAGCACCTACTTTATACAATTAGTGTTATTGGAGCAGCGTTTGCCAACAAGTTTCTCAGTCATTAAAATGCTGGATGCTAGAATATTTGGCTCAAGCTTCTCTAATGCTGGCAATTCTTGTGGCAACCAGTGGTCACACAAAGTTGTTGGTATATTGTCTAGGTTATACGCACCCCTGGAAAGATCACAGCTTCAATAAGCTGTTGTAAAATAAATAGAGCTCTCTCATCCCCATAGTAAACTCTGGGTTTTGATGTTATCATTTCCAGTGATTGTTCCACTGAAAAGGACCTCTGAGTCCATGAGTCATAAAATGGTGCAAACCTTTCCATTTCATGTACCAGAAATTTTGCAGAGTCTGGGATTGGTTATTGATGAATGTCAAGGATTCTCTAAAGAATTGTCTTCTAGCATCATCTGCAAGGCCTCCATGGCAAATAAAGTCCTGATGACTTAAAAAAACCCCAGACAAACAAAGCCAAACTTAGTATTTTTTTCTCTAAGTGATCATGTTTGGTTTGGTTTTTTTTTAACTTGTTCAGATTTTAAACCTATCCTTTACATCAAAAGGAATTTGGGAATAGTAGACATTCTCATTTTGGTTTTGCTTCAGTTATCTTCCTCGTAAAACTGTGTTGGTACGTACTGAAAAAAAAAAAAGTGGAACAAGATACAATGGTCTGGCCTCTCTGCAGTTGTATCTCAAACTTTCGTGTAGCTTTAACTACTTGATGAAGCAAAAGTTTGCTTCCTAGAGATTTTTTATATCTCTCAGCTGTAGTTTTCCCCACCTGCATTTCACAGACCTGATGCAGAAGTTTTATAAGAGTTTTGATGCGTCGTGTTTATTTGGCCATCTAATGGACTGAGCTGCAGGATGCTTAAGGCATCTGAAGGAGATCGACCCTGAGATAGTCATGCATGCAAAAGATAATTTAGTACATAAGCCTCTTTTATGAAAACTTGCATGCTTAAGCGGTTAGGAAGGAATTTGGTGCCTGAAAAAATTTTTCCATGCATTCAAAAATATAAGTATCTAGGTCATATTTGTAATGACTTGGTGTTCTATGTTTCATATTCTGTTTTTCAGTAAGAAACAAATGCAGTACTTCCTTTTGTTTCATCTTTTTAAACGAAGAACCTTAAAATCCTTATCTAGGAATAGAGTTTGTACCCTTCATCAGTGGAACTATTCATCCAGAAAGGTACTAGTGAATGAAGAAATCTCTCTTATACTGGAGAGTTTGCCTTAGGAAAGACAGTAGAAATAAGCCAAATGGAAGCAGCAATATTACAGTCAAAGAAAAACATCTGAGCAAATTCAGGTAGCTTCTATGTGTATGTGTAAAGCTACAACATTCACAAATTAGATCTGCATGTTTTAATATTATTATGCAATGTATTGTCAGGAAAATGTTTGCACTGCCTTTACTGGTATAGTTTTTGATTATTTAAACTAGAGATTCCAAAATCCAATTTTCTTCTCACTGTTCATTAGTTTGATTTTAAAATTTGTTTTAATAAATGAAAGGCTCTGTAGTTGGTTTCACAATTAGACTGAGATTATTTAATGGTGTTGTACAGTGGAATGAGAGTACAGGACCTAAGCTTCTCACATCCAGTAAGAAAATCTTAATGAGTCCAATACTACATGTGAATGTTTGAATTTTCAGTATGGCAGCAGAATGCTTGTTTATTTGAGAAGCATTTTAATGAGATTTTAAAAGCACTATTATTACACTGTAATTTATTTAAAAAAACTAAAATCCACAGTTTGGACAGATATAAAATGCAGAGTTCCTTCAGTTTAATCACTTCTGTTTCTATAAAATTAAGTTACCATTATTTTGAATACTTAATGGTCTTGATTATTTCAACTACATTTCAAACATAGCCCAGACAGTATTTAAGTCCCAAATGATTTATGTCATTGAGTTTATGAGAGAAAAATATCTAATGAACTGCTTTGCTCTTTACTCAGGACTGCCAGTCACTCTGTGCAATTACTCCCTGGTGTTACAATGGTCTTGCCTCTCTGCAGTTGTATATCAGTCTTTCACATAACTTTAATTATGTTATAAAACAAAAAGGAAAAAAAAAAGGGTTTTTTAGCTTTCAGCTTTAGTTTTCTCATCTACAGACTTGCTGCAAAAGTTATGCAGAAGTGTTTTGATGCATAAAGGTTATGTGGCCATCTAGCAGAGCGAGTCTCAAGATGCTTGAGGCACCCAGAGGGGAGGTAGCCTGAGATAGTCATGCATGAGAAAGCACAAGTTCATTTTTTGAAAACTTGTGGCCAGGAGGGCCAGTGGAATCCTGGGGTGCATTGGGAAGAGTGTGGCCAGCAGGTTAAGGGAGATAATCCTCTCCCTCTAATCAGTTCTGTTGTGTCCAGTTCTGGGCTCGTCAGTAAAAAAAAGATAAGGAGAGGGTCCAGTGGATGGTCACAATGATGATGCAGGGACAGGAGAATCTTTCTTATGAGGAGAGACAGTGTGAACTGGGCCTGTTCAGTCTGGAAAACTTTGAGAGGGGATTTCATTAATGCATATAAAGGCAGGTGCCAAGAGGATGGTGCCAGATCCTTTTTGGTTGCACCCAGCAACAGAATGAGGAACAATGGCTATAAACTGAAAACACAAGAAATTTTAACTCAGCATGAGGAAGAAATTCTTTACATTGAGGGTAACAGAGTACTGGTACAGGATGCCCAAGCAGGTCATGGAGTCTCAGTCTCTGGAGACGTTCAAAGCCCACCTGGACAAGTTCATGTGTAACCTGCTGTGGGTGACCCTGCCTTGGCAAGGGGATTGGACTGGATGATCTCCAGAGGTACCTTCTAACCATAAAAGTGCTGTGAGATTGTGATTCTGTGATTATTACCTGATAAATGGTCTGAGATGTCTGTCTCAGAAGTGTGAACACATCTGCACATGTTGGAATTTCGCTGTGAATGAGTGCCAAAAAATGCTCAATGTTTTTGGAAGTAGATGTAGGTAAAGGTAGATTATGAAAAGCTTTTCTGTATGAGTGTTTTAGCAGGACACAAAGATCCTTGAAAGTTCATTTTGTGTGCTACAAGGAAAACTTGGTGAAGAAAATATGAACATGTGGTCAAAAATCTAAGAACACATGTAAAATCACTGTTCCAAATACTGCAGTTTTATTGTGCATTGAAGAAGTCCTAAATGCACTGTACTTGGAAGAAAATGCAGCTTTACATTTGCTTTATACAAGGTGAGCTGTTAATGCTGGATGCTGTTTTGGCAATCTCTGTTTCCTTGGACTGTTTACCTTTAATAGTTCAGAGGTTAAATCTGTGTTTACCTGGTGTAATTGTTATGTCTGGAGAGCAATCCTACAAGTAAATAGGGCTTTTGATAGATCCTCTGTAATCTGCTCAGTTCTCTACCATACTTGCACTGGTACCAGGCCAAATATCACTAAAAAAGCAAACACTTTAAGTTGTGCTTTAATAGCTAAGTTGCTTGGTTGCTGTTAATTGATGTTACAAGGAAACCATAATTGTTAAATACTAGGAAAAAAGAAAGGTTTTATACTAAAATATTACTGTAATAAAATTATTTCTGTAATATTCATGCTGTACAACAGTGGACATTGCTCCCATGTAAAGAGGCAATCAAGGACTTTCTTGAATAGATTGCCTTTCCTCTGGATATTTATCTCTGAACTCTCTCCAGATTCATGAGGCTATTTACCATTGCTATCCTCTGCCAATCATAGTCTTCTATGTCTGATTAAATACCTTAAAAGTGGTATTCACCATTTCTTCTTGTATATGCAACATTCTCCTGGTCTTTCTCTAAATCCCTAAGGATTTTCTTCAGTTCTTATGTTTTTCATTTCTCATGACCATAGTTAAGCTCATCCCACTCTCTGGGCCAGGGATCCCACTCTTTGGGCCAGGACACTTTATGTTCAGGTGGCTCCCCAGCAGCTATCTTTGATGCCACTTTCTCTGGAAAAACTCAGGGCACAATGTAATATTAGAATGGAGATCTGATCTGGAAAGAAATACGGAGCTCAAAGTCAGAGCCTAACAAAATAAAAAGTCAATAAAGCAGCCACACATGAAGCTGTGCATGCTGTGGCAAGTGCAAGCCAAGGTAATGTATTTGAAAGCTGAGGCATTTGGAAGAAGTAGTAGGAGCTTTAGTGGCTTGTGTGACTTCTCAAGAGCTTGTAACTGATAGCAGAATGTGCCCAGCATGTGGAAGCTGGAGTACTAGTTCAGGAGAATTCATCTCAGAAAGAATAAACGACTTTACAGGAGATGATAAGTGCTTGTAAGCAACTTGACAGGTTTTTTAGTTCTGCTTCTGAACTAGGTTCATAAAACAATGTGGTCCCACTAACATGTATTAGTGCC